>NW_025334258.1:0-154395 GCF_014858855.1 Bufo gargarizans
ACCGCACCCCCCCTCCATACCTGCACCTCCGCCACCCCCCTCCATACCTGCACCTCCGCCACACACAGCACCCCCCCCCCCTATTCCTGCACATGTAGCTGCAGTGCTCCCCATTGCACTTCCTCCTCCACCCCCCCCCCCTACCTGTACCTCCCCCACCCACAAGCACGCCCCCTATACCTGCATCTCTGCCAAACTACATCTCCGCCACCCCCCTCCATACCTGCACCTCCGCCACACACAGCACCCCCCCCCACCTCCGCCACACACACCACCCCCCCCCCCCACACACAGCACCCCCCCCACCACACACAGCACCCCCACCACCAACACACCACCCCCCCCCACCACACACAGCACCCCCCCCCCACCACACACCCCACCCCCCCCCCCCCCACCACACACACCACCCCCCCCCCACCACACACACCCACCCCCCCCCCACCACACACCCACCCCCCCCCCCCCACCACACACACCACCCCCCCACCCCCCACCACCCCCCCCCCCGCCCACACACAACCCACCCCCCCACCACCCCCCCCCCCACCACACACACCACCCCCCCCCACCACACACACCACCCCCCCACCACCCCCCCCCCACACACACACCCCCCCCCCACACCACACACCCAGCACCCCCCCACACACACATCACCCCCCCCACACACCACCACCCCCCCCCACCACACACCACCCACCCCCCCACCACACACACCACCCCCCCACCACACACCACCACCCCCCCCCCCACCACACACAACCCCCCCCCACCACACACACCACCCCCCCCCACACCACCACCCCCCCCCCCACACACACCACCCCCCCACCACACACATCACCCCCCCCCCACCACACACATCACCCCCCCCCCTCCTCCACACACATCACCCCCCCCCACACACATCACCCCCCCCATACCTCCTCCACACACACACCCCCCCCATACCTCCGCCACACACAGCCCCCCCCCCATACCTCCCCACGCACAGCACCCCCCCATACCTCCGCCACGCACAGCACCTGCCCCCCCATACCTCCACCACGCACAGCACCCCCCCCATACCTCCGCCACGCACATGCACCGCCCCCCCATACCTCCACCACGCACAGCAACCCCCCCCCATACCTCCACCACGCACAGCACCCCCCCCCATACCTCCACCACGCCAGCACCCCCCCCCCATACCTCCACACGCACAGCACCCCCCCCCATACCTCCACACGCACAGCACCCCCCCCCCCATACCTCCACCACGCACAGCACCCCCCCCCCCATACCTCCACCACGCACAGCACCCCACCCCCCCATACCTCCACCACGCACAGCACCCCCCCCCCCCATACCTCACACCACGCACAGCACCCCCCCCATACCCTCCACCACGCACAGCACCCCCCCCCCCCCATACCTCCACCACGCACCAAGCACCCCCCCCCCATACCTCCACCACGCACAGCACCCCCCCCCCATACCTCCACCACGCACAGCACCCCCCCCCCATACCTCCACCACACACAGCACCCCCCCCCCATACCTCCACCACCACAGCACCCCCCCCCCATACCTCCACCACACACAGCACCCCCCCCCCATACCTCCACCACACACAGCACCCCCCCCCCCATACCTCCACCACACACAGCACCCCCCCCCCCCCATACCTCCACCACACACAGCACCCCCCCCCCCCCCATACCTCCACCACACACAGCACCCCCCCCCCCCCATACCTCCACCACACACAGCACCCCCCCCCCCCATACCTCCACCACACACAGCAGCCCCCTCTACCTTCTAACAAGTCACTGGAGACCACCCCCATGGATATATGCAGCAGTATATGACGTCACCAGGCCGTCGTATGACATCACTGGTTAGCAGACATGGGGGAGGGGATCCCCTATAACATTACATGACAGACTCTCTCATCGGCATGAGCGCTGCCCCACCACATGACATATACAGCCGGCGGACAAACCGGCAGAAGGGACTCAGGTACGGGCGCCGGCCCGGCACATTCCTCTCACCTCACCACTGCCACCAAGGTAAGGCCCTGCTGACGTCACAACATCACGTGGCACGCCTAGATCACGTGGTTCGGAAACAGGAGAGCCGCGCGCTTTTTCACAGCGACACTGCTCAGCTCCGCCTTACGATTATGGGAGCTTGGGATGCAAAACTGACCAATCAGAGTGCCGGTTGTTTTTCTTTTTACAACGTTGTCATGGCGACACCTCACAGTGATAAAGCGCGGGAGAATGTGCGGCTAGTTCTAACCGGAATGAAGCTGCCTGTGAGGAGGCATGTGGGGCCCCCAGAAGCCAGTGCCCTGTCACTGACACAATTCACTGACTGCTAGGAGAGATCTTAAAAATGGTGAGGAGACCTAAAACAGGTCGCAGAGAAGTGAATTCACACAGGCAAGAGATGTGCGGCGATCACCTCAGAAAGCAGCTGCAGCGGCCATCTTTTCTTATCGTAGGAACCCTCCCTCCCCAATTTCTATTGGGCCTCCTGTTGCTACCTGTGACCTCTGTTATGGCCTCCATACTGACCTGTCCTTTGTAAAGGTGAGGATCAGCGGAGTCGGGGCGCCGCCGCTCGTCTCCCGTACAGCAGGACCACAGATTAAAAATGGATCGGGAATCGTGGATTTTACAAACCTTGGTTTTGGCTGCGTGGAGCCGCCATTTTACCTGTCACCGATGTTACACTAGAAGTACCTGGCAGCGTGGGGCATATTGAGGCCGTGTTATGTCGCCATATATCTACAGATCGGCGTTAGAAAATGGCGGGATGCACATGGCCGGTATCCGTATTATGGAGATCTGTGGTTTGCGGATCGCAAAATGGATACGGCCATGGTGCCTTACTGTACTGTGTGTCTGTAGCCATGGCCGGAGCTGTGACGCAGCGCACCAGACGCGCACATGGGCTCTTTAACCGCTTCCCAACATCCGCCGTACAGAGGGCCGCGGGCGCCATGACTACTGGATGCTAAGGGACACCTGGGGATAATGTCTGCCGTCGGTGGGAATGCTGCCTCCCCTGACCCCAGCATCTGAGGGCCAAGAACGGCTTTACCGAGCTGAGATCGGAGCCTGTGCTGAGGTCCATTTGCGGGAGTGGGGCTAAAAAAAATTTTTTTTAAATATAAAAAATTCCCCATAATTGAATTAAAAATAAACAATAAAAAAACAGGCATCACCGCATCCAAAACACCCATACTATAAAAATATGAATATATTTATTCCATACTGTGAATTGTTTAACGGAATTTTTTTTTAATATGGCCGATTCGCTGTTTTTCATTGCTTCACCTCCCCAAAAACATTGAATGAAAAGTGTAATAGGAATAGCTCACTCCTGTGCAAATGGGGACCAGGTGCTCTAGGCCAGGAAAACTATCACCCATACAGACAAATATTACAAATAGATGGATTGGGCGAAGATATGGAGAAAAAGGCGAAAATGCAGTAAAAGGGATCACACAATTTAATTCACAAGCTCAAAATACACACAAATAAATAAATGAAATATGTGATAAAACACTAAAAATTGATAGCAGCACTAACGTGTTATTCCATTTAGTATTTCTTAATATGAGGTTTATCACAATCAAATATCCTATAATATCGATATCCCAATAGTATTGGGTTCTGGTAGGTTCAAAAATATTCTTTCTGCGTATGATTCCGTGAGTAGGAAACCAAAAACAGAATATTGTCCTTTCTTTCAAAAATATCTGTATGATGAGGGTAAAATAACGCTTGATTTTGGGATTGTTTGTCCTGTCCGCGGTTTGAACACAGACCAAAATGTCTTCGGTCACAGTTTATTTCAGTTAATAAATAAAGTGCTGTATGCTCCGAGGCAAGAGAAATGGGTCTTACCTTCACCCGGATAGTAGTTTGAAATCGCGATGACTCACATTTGTTTGACTCCTATGGTGAGCGTTGGTCCCGCGTTTGATGAAGCTGAACGTCGAGGTGGCGCGGTCTATGGCGTACTGCTGGCTTGGTTTGTACCAGGTTGCCTGTATCACGGAATGCGCCGCGTCTCACGTGGTCTATGAAGTACCTCTGGTCCGAGATTACAGTGAGGTATCGTGGGAACTGGCGTGCTTCTGATCTGTGGTTGATGACAATCGCGAGACCTATGCTCAGCGGATCCTATATGGAGAAAATTTTCACTGGAGCGCTCCAGATTTTAAGACAGATTGTTCACAGGGTTTATATCATCTGTAACAGGCCTTGGTCAAAATGGGAGTATATCAGCTGGTTACGCCAAACGCGTTTTGGGGACCTCTTACCCCTCCCTCAGTGGCAGCTGATCTCCCAAGATTTAGACTGACTTTATATAGACCACACAGAGACCCAAAAGATGGTTTGGATCTCAAATCCCGTTTTTTTGTTCTATTTTCCATGGAAACTTCTGTGTGCGGTTTTGATGCGTTATTGTGAATATTTTTGTTGAAAGAATATACCGTAGTATTTGATTAGAAAAAGGTGATAAAAATATGCATATGGACAGACGAAAAATATCGGCAATTAAGTGTTGCATTCAATAAAATCTTTAAAACAAACATATAAAATATATGTAAAAATATAAATAATTAGGTGAATAATTAAAGACATGATGCTGATACATATAGTATTATATGAATGCAACACTTAATTGCCGATATTTTTCATCTGTCCATATGCATATTTTTATCACCATTTTCGAATCAAATACTATATTTTTTCAACAAAAACGCAAAAATATTCACAATAACGCATCAAAACCGCACACAGAAGTTTCCATGGAAAATAGAACAAAAAACGGGATTTGAGATCCAAACCATCTTTTGGGTCTCTGTGTGGTCTATATAAAGTCAGTCTAAATCTTGGGAGATCAGCTGCCACTGAGGGAGGGGTAAGAGGTCCCCGAAACGCGTTTGGCGTAACCAGCTGATATACTCCCATTTTGACCAAGGCCTGTTACAGATGATATAAACCCTGTGAACAATCTGTCTTAAAATCTGGAGCGCTCCAGTGAAAATTTTCTCCATATAGGATCCGCTGAGCATAGGTCTCGCGATTGTCATCAACCACAGATCAGAAGCACGCCAGTTCCCACGATACCTCGCTGTAATCTCGGACCAGAGGTACTTCATAGACCACGTGAGACGCGGCGCATTCCGTGATACAGGCAACCTGGTACAAACCAAGCCAGCAGTACGCCATAGACCGCGCCACCTCGGCGTTCAGCTTCATCAAACGCGGGACCACGCTCACCATAGGAGTCAAACAAATGTGAGTCATCGCGATTTCAAACTACTATCCGGGTGAAGGTAAGACCCATTTCTCTTGCCTCGGAGCATACAGCACTTTATTTATTAACTGAAATAAACTGTGACCGAAGACATTTTGGTCTGTGTTCAAACCGTGGACAGGACAAAATCACAAAATCAAGCGTTATTTTACCCTCATCATACAGATATTTTTGAAAGAAAGGACAATATTCTGTTTTTGGTTTCCTACTCACGGAATCATATGCAGAAAGAATATTTTTGAACCTACCAGAACCCAATACTATTGGGATATCGATATTATAGGATATTTGATTGTGATAAACCTCATATTAAGAAATACTAAATGGAATAACACGTTAGTGCTGCTATCAATTTTTAGTGTTTTATCACATATTTCATTTATTTTTGTGTATTTTATTGTATTTTGAGCTTGTGAATTAAATTGTGTGATCACTTTTACTGCATTTTAGCCTTTTTCTCCATATCTTACCACACATACAGAGTGCCAGCCCAATCCATCTATTTATTGAATAAAAAGTGGTACACACTCCATACGGATATCAATAAAAATAACACATCCTCCCTGAAAAAATGAGCCCTCAAACAACTCCATAGATGTAATTATAAAAGGGTTAGGTTATGGGTGTCAGAATATGGCGATTAAAAAAATAAAAAAATAGAATTTTTTTCCAAAGGTTTTTTTCACAAGAAAAACAATATAAATGTGGTATTGTTCTAATTGTAGTGACCCGGAGAATGAAGAACAGGTTACCATGTTGTCTTAGAACTGATGAGCAGGGCAAGAGAAGCCAAATAGCCGATCGGTTGCTAATGTGCATCAAGCAGAAAATGTCCCTCTAAATGTCTTCCTGCCAACTACAACTGGCCGACGTGGTCAGCGACAGTGGCATAAACTTTGTGGCTGCTCTGCATTTGAGGGATATAAAATATCCTCACTGGTACACATGATCTATTTGCTAGTGTAATATTTTTTCTACAAAAGTAATGTGGCTTGCAGAAGGTGCTGGCCATGTCCAGGAGAGTGTATGCCCATTTCAGCCGTTTTACGTGGCTAAGAACCCCCTCCAGGCCGACAGCGACGGGTCTGCCTTTGTGCCACTTGTCCTGCAATGTTCCACCTTGCAGATGTTGGAGTGTCTGCATGAGCAGCATAAAGTTGTGAATCATCTGATCTTGCACCAGGCCACCTCAGCAATGGGCTCAGGCAGTGGCAGCTCATCAGGGACACGTGTCGCATACTCGGGCCCTTCAAAAAGGCCACCAGAATTGTGAGTAGGGAAAACAGCAGTGTCAACCATGTCATCCCCCTAATATTTATACTAGGCTAAATGCTCACGCTGATGCAACAAGGGATGGTGGAAGAAGAACAGCTAACGCATCTTGCTCCCCTGTACCGGTTGGGGATCTGCATGGATGAAGTCCCATGGAGGAGTAAGTGAAAGAGGTTAAAAGTAAGAAGCTATCGCTGGAGTGGATGTTGGTGGTGCAAGAGGACATGGAGTTTTCCCAGGCACATTTCGGGGACAAGGTTGCTGCTCATGATGACAACTAAACTGGCTATGACCAACCATCGCACTGGAAGTGTCACGCCCTGCGGGTGTTTTGAGGAGATCTGTCAGAATTGCTGCACGTTATTCGATCTGACAGTTTGTTTTGTTGTGGGTTTGAGCAGAATCCCACCTCCTCTCAGGTGTTGTTGTTTAGGTAATAGGTGAGGCTATTTATTGCTCCCTCACCCTATAGCCTTTGCGGGTTATCGTTCTGCCTTGTGTGAGCTCTGGAAGTTTGGTGGATCGTCTGCTCAAGCACTTCTCTAGATAAGTCCTATTCCCTTTTTCCTTCTGTGTCTGTTTTGACTGGGCCTCTAGGGAGATGCTGGCTCCTTCAGTTTTAGAAGGAGCTGGGTGTCTCTTTCCCTCTTCCCTACAGCTGAGGGTTTGTTTCAGTGTGTTATAGTCTTAGGTACGTGGGCATGTGCATATCTACCATCGAGATATGCACATGGGCATAGCAGCTTAGGGAAAGTGTTTTAGGGATTGCTAGGAGGTGACCCCTTTGTTCCCTAGCATTTAGGCCTAGTCGGTTGTTTTTGTTTGCTTTGCCGTGTTCCTTCCCTTAACTTGCCTACCTTGACAGAAAGGTGAATCTTAAAAGAACTCGGTCCTCGAGTATGCTGGGGAACGTATCCCTAGCATAAAGTACAGGAATGACTACTGGATCGCCATGATTTTTAGGCTCTCGCTATCAAAACAAAATGGGGCTGTGCTTTTCTGCTGGCAAGAAGGAGGCAAAATATTATGATCAGAATACGCTGTGTACACAGCTTCGAGCATATGCCTGCTGACTGCTTGCCTGACCAGGAAGTCTCTTTCTGCCCTGGGAGTCACCGACCTCCCGCTGTCTTTGCTACAACAAGTAGCAGAAACCGCACCAGCAGCAACCAGTACAATTTGTTAAACATGATGGAACAGTTTTTTCATTTGATGTTTTGACCTGCTTCACAACAGGGTCAGTCCTACCTAGAATGTGCCTTTTTCCCTACTCCTCCACAATGGCACCAGCTGGATGATACCCCGCCTTCTTAGGGACAGGAAACAACTGTGAGATCAGCCAATAAAAGGCTCCACCCCTCTTACCTTCTCCAGTTGTTTCCTGTCTCTTTGAAGGCAGGTTGTGGATCAGCTTTGGAGAGCAGGGCCCTTCTCCCAGTTCGTCCGGAGGGCCGCTGCAGGAGGAGGGATCGCGGAGCAAGGTGGATCGCTCTTCCCTCCTCTCAGTGTAAGTCCGGCGTGTGCTGGCTACCCCGGGCTTTGTGCCGTGTTTACAGGTGGGGAACCGTATGGTGCAGTTGTTGGGGGCGTTCCCATGGGCCAGGGAACGCTCCTGCAGTCTCCGGAGCGTCATGGCGTTGTGGTGCTGACATCATCACGCCGATCCAGGAAGTGAAAATAAGAGGGGCGAACGCCGGGCTCATGTGTTCGTCCCTTCTATGGTGGACATAACGTGGCTTACAGGCAGACAGCGAACCCACCCGCAAGGCCACTGACACCTCCAGGCCCTCCAGCCCAGTAAGCTTCCTCCCTGAGGATGATTTTGATCACCTTTACCCTTCTGTGCACAGGGAGTTTGGTTCCTTTCTTCCTGGGTGATGGCTTTATTTCTTTCTAATTGGCTCCTTTCATGCTTGTGTCTTCCTAGGAGAGAGAGCATTAAAGGGGAACCGTCCCAGAAGAAGAAATGTTCCTTATGTAAAAAGGGGCTCTCTGCTTCTTCCAAAGAATCTCTGTGCCCAAGATGTATTAACAGAGTTGTCTCTGAAGAAACTCCTTCCCTGGTAGAGAGCTTAAGAGTCCTAATTAAAGAGGAAGTCGATACGTCAGTTGGAGCAAAACTTTCTGCCGTCCCTCCTAAAGCCTCCACTTCTAAATCCTTTATTCTGGAGGAGCAGGCTTCTGACTTTGATGAAGGGGAAGTTTTTTCTGACACGGACTCTAGTGCCTCAGAGAATACTTCGGGACGTCCGCTTTGTTCCATTGAGGATACTGAATTTCTGTTAAAAACTATCAGAGCTATGATGAATTTGGAGGAACCCAAAGAGCCTCTCTCTGTCCAGGACCAAATCTTTTTGGGGCTTGCGGACAGTAAGAAACGTTTTTCCTGTTCACAGTAATATTAAGACTCTTATACAAAATGAGTGGAGGGATCCGGAAAAGAGGCAGTTGGCATCTAAAATGTTTAAGAGGAAGTACCCTTTGCTTAAGAAGATTCCAGTTCTTGGGACACACCTCCTAAATTCGATGCTTCGGTAGCAAGGATTTCCAAAAAATCCTCTATGCCGTTTGAGTATCTGGTGCTGCTGAAGGTCCCAATGGATCAAAAAATGTGAGTCCCTCCTTAACCCCTTAGTGACCACCCATAGGTGTTCTTACGGCGGTCACTAAGGGACCTTAGGCTGGGCTGCCCTTTTTTACGGCAGCCCAGTCTAAGCGCTGCACGGGTCGAGCGGGGACCCGGCTCTCACATGAGAGCCGCGGCCCTGCTCTAACAGCCTGTACCGGCAGGAGTGCTGATTCGGGCTGTTTAACACTTTACATGCCGCGTGCAATGGCGCCCGCCGCAGGTAAAGTGCTGACAGAGGGAGCAGACTCCCTCTGTCTCCCATCTGCGCCCCACAAATGTGATCGCGGGGTGCCGATGTGTGTGAAGGTTGCCTGAACTCTGATGTAGGCCCCAGACCTGCTTTCAGTAATTTCCAGCAGGCTGCACCTCTGGCGCAGCCTGCTGGTCGATGTTAGAATAGTACTGATATTAAAATGCAATGCACTATAGGGATAATGCATTGCATTTTAAAAGCAATCAAAAAGCTGTCTGTTATAGTCCCCTTGTGGGACTATTAAGTAGTTAAAAAAACCTCATTCAATAAAAAAAATCCCATAAAAAATTACGCTTTTTTTTCATTGAAAATAAGCTTTTCGATTAAAAAAATAGCAAAAAAAATAAAATCTTCCCCATATGTTTGGTATTGTCGCGTCCGTAACAACCTGGACTACATAAATATCATGTAAATTTTCCCCTACGGTGAACGCCGTAAATTTTTTATAAAAAAAAAAAAAAAGACAATTGCTAATTTATTCTTAGTTGCCACTGAAAAAACTTAATAACAAGCTATCAAAAAGCACCATTTACTCCAAAATGATACCAATGAAAAATAAGTCATCCCGCAAAAATCAAGCCCTCATACAACTCCATAGAAAGGAAAATAAAAAAACTTATGGGTCTTGGGGAGCGGCAATGCAAAAAAATGTATAAAAAAAAGGCCGGTTTTATTGCAAATTTTTTTTTTTAAATGTTAAAAAAAAAAAAAAAAAACACTGTATTTTAAAATTTAGAATGTAAAAGCGCAGTGGCAGTATTGCTGTTTTTCCAATCTCCCTCCAAGAAAGAGTTAATAAATGTTATTCAGAAAGTTATGTGTACCCCAAAATGGCGCCAATAAAAACTATAACTTGTCCTGCAAAAAACAAGCTCTCATAAAGCTATATAGACGGGGGGGAAAAAACGTTATAGCTCTTGGAAGGCGACTATGAAAAAAAGGAAGAAAAGTGCTTGGTCAGTAAAGTCCAAAAAGGGCTGGTCACTAAGGGGTTACAAAGACCTGGGAGTCATCCACGGCCATGTTAAGACACCTGGAATATCAGCCACCTACACAGCAAAACCTCTGTCATTGTGGTTGGCCACCTCGAGGAGCACATCCTTGCTTCCATCCTCTAATTTTCTGGCAGACGCCTCTGCAGACATTGTAAAGCTATTAGTAAAAACGACAGCATTATCTAATGCTTCCCGCAGGGCGATTTGGTTGAGATCATGATCAGGGAATGCAGCATCTAAAAATAGATTGTGTTCTCTACCATGTGAAGGCAAACTTGTGTTTGGTTCTGCCTTAGACAACATCTTGGAAAAAGCCTCTGACAAGAAAAAGGGGTTTTCCACGGGGTCAAAATTCTTTCACCAAAGACGCACCTTTCGCCCCCAAAAACGTGCTAGATTTGACCAGAAGAAAAAAGGACCCAATTATTTCTGGCATTTATTTAAAGGGAAAAATAGAGGGTTTTTTTCTATTCAACCCTGACAAGTACGCCCGTCCTTCCTCCCAATGACGCCAGAAGTCCGGTAGGGGGAAGGCTGAAGATGTTGGTTCTGCCTGGGAAAGAAGCCGTGCCTCTCCTTGGGTGCTCTCAACCATACCGCGGGGTACCATTTAAAATTCTTGCACGTTCCTCTAGACAGGTATCTAGAAAGCTTAAAATTAAAGGGAGAAGATCAGGAAGCAATGGACCAGCAGATCGCTTTACTTCTACAGAAAAATGCCATAGTACAAGTCCCTATAAAGAAACAAGGGAAAGGCTTTTACTCCTCAGTCTTTCTAGTCAAGAAACCAAACTGGTCCTTCCTGGCAATAAAAAAAACTCAAGAATTTAAACAGATACATAGTGAACAGGAAATAAAAAATGGAATCAGTAAGGTCTGTAATCAATCTCCTGTCAAAAGACTGCTTCATGGTCACAATAGACCTTTCAGATGCTTATTACCATATGTTAGTTCATGTAGATTATAAAAAAATATTTGAGATTGGCAGTATGGTTCCAGGAAAGATATTACATCATTTTCAATTTTAGGTTCTGCCGTTCGGTCAGTGCTCGACCGAGAATCTTTACGAAGATTGTAGCGGATGTAGCAAAGTTCTTCCATCTGGCAGGAATTTTTCTGATACCTTACTTGGACAACTTCCTAATCTCAGTTCTGACAGAGAATCACCTGCAGGTTCAACTTCAGGCAGTATCAGACACCCTTTCAGATCTGGGTTGGATCATATATCTTCAGAAGTCTTGTATTCTTCCCCAGCAGAAGAGTATATTCTTAGGAGTACTGCTAGACTCTCACCAGATCTTTCCTTACAAATGCAGGAAGATTTGATCCAGAAGATTCTAAAGTTTCAGTGGTTAAGCATATCCTCAATCAGGGACATCATGACCATTCTGGGCCTCATGACTTCCACCATTCCATCAGTGAAGTGGTCGCAAGCCCACTCGTGAGTTCTTTAGTCTTTCCTGTTACAGGCCTGGGACAGAAAACAGACGTCTTTAACCAGTACAGGACCGCCGCACGCAGGATTGCGTCCTAGCGGCGGCCCTGTAATTCCTCCTGGACGCGCTGGCTCGTCCTCTCGCGAGACGCGAGATTTCCTGTGAGCGTGCGCACACAGGCGTGCACGTCTTACAGGATCGGCAGGTAAACAAGTGCATCTACAGCCTGCCAGCGCCGATCCTTCGCTGGCAGGCTGTAGATGCGTGTTTTTTTTGTTTTTGTTTTTTTACCTCTAAAAGGTATATTAGACGCTGTTTTCATAACAGCGTCTAATATACCTGCTACCTGGTCCTCTGGTGGTCCCTTTTGCTTGGATCGACCACCAGAGGACACAGGTAGCTCTGTAAAGTAACACCACTACACCCCCCCCTGTCACTTATTAACCCCCTGATCACCCCAAAATAGACTCCCTGATCACCCCCCTGTAAGGCTGCGTTCACACGGGCGAGATTTCCGCGCGGGTGCAATGCGGTAGGTGAACGTATTGCACCCGCACTGAATCCGGCACCATTCATTTCAATGGGGCTGTGTACATGAGCGTTTTTTTCACGCGTCACTTCTGCAATGATTTCAAATCGCAGCATGCTCTATATTCTGCGTTTGTAACGCAGGACAGGCCCCATAGAAATAAATGGGGATGCGTTAATAACGCATTGCATCCGCAAGCAAGTGCGGGTGCGATGTGTTTTTCACTGATGGTTGCTAAGAGATGTTGTTTGTAAACCTTCAGTTTTTTATTACGCGCGTGAAAAACGCATCAAAACGCATTGCGCCCGCGCGGAAAAAACTGAACTAAACGCAATTGCAGACAAAACTGACTGAACTTGCTTGCAAAATTGTGCGAGTTCAACTGAACTCATCCTGAACGTATCCTGAGACAATCCGTCACGCCCGTGTGAACCCAGCCTAAGGCTCCTCCAGACGTCCGTATGTGTTTTGCGGATCCACGGATCTGCAAAACACATACGGACGTCTGAATGAAGCCTGACAGGGGGGTGATCACCCCTTATAGACTCCCTGATCGCCCCCCTGTCATTGATCATCCTCTGTAAGGCTCCATTCAGACGTCCGTTTGTGTTTTGCGGATCCGCAAAACTCATATAGACGTCTGAATGGAGCCTTACAGGGGGGTGATCAATGACAGGGGGGGGTGACCACCCCATATAGACTTCCTGATCACCCCCGTCATTGATCACCACCCTGTAAGGCTCCATTAAGATGTCCATATGTGTTTTGCGGATCCGCAAAACACAGACACCGGCAATGTGCTTTCCGCATTTTGCGGATCCGCACATTGCCAGAACTATATAGAAAATGTATTTTCTTGTCCGCAATTGCGGACAAAAATAGGACATGTTCTATAGGCTCTACAAAAAACGCAGTGTTCGCCTGATCAGGCCTCATCTTGTGCGCACACTTGCGTTCAGTGTTTTTTTTTTTTTTTCTTACAAAGTCTCATATTCCACTAACTTGTGACAAAAAATAAAATCTCACATGAACTCACCAGTACCCCTCACGGAATCCAAATGCGTAAAATTTTTAGACATTTATATTCCAGACTTCTTCTCACGCTTTAGGGCCCCTAAAATGCCAGGGCAGTATAAATACCCCACAAATGACCCCATTTTGGAAAGAAGACACCCCAAGGTATTTGCTGAGGGGCATAGTGAGTCCATTAAAGATTACATTTTTTGTCACAAGTTAGCGGAAAGGGAGACTTTGTGAGAAGAAACAAAAGAAAAATCTATTTCCGCTAACTTGTGCCAAAAAAACCTTTTATGAACTCGCCATGCCCCTCACGGAATACCTTGGGGTGTCTTCTTTCCAAAATGGGGTCGCATGTGGGGTATTTATACTGCCCTGGCATTCTAGGGCCCCTAAAGCGTGAGAAGAAGTCTGGAATCCAAATGTCTAAAAATGCCCTCCTAAAAGGAAATTGGGCCCCTTTGCGCATCTTGGCTGCAGAAAAGTGTCACACATGTGGTATCGCCGTACTCAGGAGAAGTTGGGCAATGTGTTTTGGGGTGTCATTTTACATATACCCATGCTGGGTGAGAGAAATATCTCTCTATGATGACAACTTTGTATAAAAAAAATGGGAAAAGTTGACTTTTAGAGATTTCTCTCACCCAGCATGGGTATATGTAAAAATACACCCCAAAACACATTGCCCTACTTTTTCTGAGTACAGCGATACCACATGTGACACTTTTTTGCAGGCAAGATGCGCAAAGGGGCCCAATTTCCAATGAGTACTTTCAGGATTTCACAGGACATCTTTACGAATTTGAATTCCAAACTACTTCTAACGCTTTAGGATGCCAGGGCAGTATAAATACCCCACAAGTGACCCCATTTTGGAAAGAAGACACCCCAAGGTATTCCGTGAGGGGTATGGTTAGTTCATGTAAAATTTTATTTTTTGTCACAAGTTAGTGGAATTTGAGACTTTGTAAAAAAATTTAATAAAATAAATAATCATTTTCCGCTAACTTGTGACAAAAAATAAAAACTTCCATGAACTCACTATGCCCATCAGCGAATACCTTAGGGTGTCTTCTTTCCGAAATGGGGTCATTTGTGGGGTGTTTCTACTGTCTGGGCATTGTAGAACCTCAGGAAACATGACAGGTGCTCAGAAAGTCAGAGCTGCTTAAAAATGCGGAAACTCACATTTTTGCACCATAGTTTGTAAACGCTATAACTTTTACCCAAACCAATAAATATACACTTATTGCATTTTTTTTTTTTATCAAAGACATGTAGAACAATAAATTTTGAGAAAAATTTATATAGAAATGTAGTTTTAATTGAAAAATTTTACAACCGAAAGTGAAAAATTACGTTTTTTTGCAAAAATTTCGGTAAATTTGGATTTAATATAAAAAAATGTAAAAATGTCAGCAGCAATGAAATACCACCAAATGAAAGCTCTATTGGTCAGAAGAAAAGGAGGTAAAATTCATTTGGGTGGTAAGTTGTATGACCGAGCAATAAACCGTGAAAGTAGTGTAGTGCAGAATAGTAAAAAGTGGTCTGGTCATTAAGGGGGTTTAAGCTAGGGGGGCTGAAGTGGTTAAACAAGAGAGTAAGAGTTCCAGCAGGGGTAAAGTTCTCTCTGTCATGGTGGATCAGACGGAAAAATCTGTCCCGTGGAGTGGTGGCAGACGAATCAGGTGGTAATTACAACCGACACGAGCAAGCAGGGTTGGGGAGCACACATGAATGGTAACATGAAACAAGGTTTATGGCAGGCGGATCTGGAGCGAGCATCTTCCAACATGTGGATCTGAGTGCGGTTTTACAAGCCAGAAAAGCCTTTGCTCCCTCGGTCCGGTAAAACCATGTAAGAATTCTTTCAGGCAGCACAACCACTGTAGCTTATCTAAACGGGGGGAGTTGGAGAGGCCTGCTTGCCAGCCTCTTGCCCTGTGACTATGGCCCTTGGGAGACTATTTGGGCATATTGGATTTCAAAGGCTCTGCTTCTGCCCCGTGGACTTTTTACTGGAACTATTTGGGGCATGTGACCATGTGCACGGTGGGGCAAAAATAAGACTTCCAGGAAATTCCTGAACCAATCTGGGTGATTTTTGGATAGGTTGTTCACCCAGATCGAGGCTATCAGGGGATGTGGTGTTTTGGGGTGTTTTCTGTGGTTGGGAAAAATGTGTATTTTATGCCTGTGAGTAATTAAGTCCATTGTGTTTGTTAAATATATCACAGGCAGAGGCCATTGTGTTAATTGTGTCACAGACAATGCCTATTCTGTTATTGATTGCGTCACAGGCAATGCCATTGTGTTTGTTGAATGTATAGTTTTTGTGTTTAAACTGTAAATGATTGGCTGCTATGTTATGTCCTCAGTTCCCAACCAGGTCCACGGGGGTGGTACCCTTGTTGGAAAATGTGTATAAAAGTCAATGCTTGTGTGGTCAATAAAGAGTTCCTGTTTTGCCTTCAACATAGAGCCTCGTCTTATTTGTGTGGGGATTGCTATACGCTGTATACTCCCCTGGCTATAACTCTTAGCTCTTCTAATAGCTGTTCCTTGTTCCTGTGGTGGTTACAGTGTCGAACGGAGTGCTTGGACCCCTCGGGAAGCACTAGGAGCATCCATCAACGGAGGTACCCAGTCGGGGTGCCAGGAGATCCGTTACAGAAAGGCTAAGAGAAGGGGAATATAGTCTGAATCTGATGGTGTTCAGTCAGATTTGTGCGAGATGGGGACTTGTTTGATTGACTTGTTTGCTTCAAGGAAGAACAAGGTGGGGAAGTTCTATTCTCTGTCCCTCCAGGATCAGCCTTTACAGGTAGACGCTCTGTCGATTTCTTGGCCCAGGGGTCTCCTTTACGCCTTCCCTCTGTTCCCTCTAATTCCCAAGGTGTTGACAAAGATCATAGAAGAAAAAACTCAAGTCATCCTGATAACACCATTTTGGCCCAGGAGAGCTTGGTTTCCCCTAACTGAAGAATTTAGCGGGAGAAGATTACTGGACTTTTCCTCTCCGGCCACATCTCTTATCTCAGGGTCCAGTTCTGTGTGCCAAAGTTCCTCAGCTCCGTCTGACGGCCTGGAGGTTGAGAGAGCCATCTTAAAAAGGAAGGGCCTTTCAGATGCAGTTCATCAACACTCTTATGCGGAGCAGAAAATCGGTGACTACGAAAATTTACCTGAGATCCAGGGAAGCTTTCTTTTGCGTTTTGTGAAAGACGCCTGGGACCCCTCCATGGTTCCAAATGTCAGATTGATTTTGGACTTCCTGCAAGCATGCCTAGACAAGGGTCTGAGAGTCAGTACTCTGAAGGTTCAGGTTGCAGTACTGGGTGCTTTCATGGGGGCAATGTTAGCGCATCTGGACCTTGTTAGAAGATTTTTCAAAGAGGTAATTAGAATATGCCCCAATTTTAGATCTTGTGTTCCTCCTTGGGACTTGAATCTTGTCCTCTCTGTTTTGATGCATCCCTCCTTTGAATCTATCAGTGATATTCCTCTGAAAATGTTGACACTTAAGTTTTTTGTTGGCCATTACAATGGCTAGGAGAATAGGTGAGATTCAGGATTTTTATATCTTGCCACCTTACTTGACAATCTTTGAATATAGGATTGTTTTGAGACATTCTCCTGAATTCCTCCCTAAGTTTGTTTCTAGATTTCATTGTCAACAAGAAATCTCTCTCCCTTCCTTTTGTTTTCAGGCAGTTTCTGAAAATGAGAAGTTGTTCAAGAACCTGGACGTGAGGAGATGTGTGCTTCAATATCTAGAATCGACTAAGATCCTCAGGAAGTTAAATCGGCTGTCGATTCAGTATCTTGGACTAAATCTGGGGAATGCGGCAAGCAAGGAGTCCATTGCTAGTGGATTAAGTCTTGTATTGTTTTTTGTTATGACAAGATGGGAAATTCTCCTTCTTCTGGGTTGAAGGCTCATTCCACCAGAGCATTGGCCATGTCTTGGGCAGAAGGCGCCTCTGCTTCTCTTGAGGACATTAGTCGGGCTGCCACCTGGTCGAGTCCCTGTACCTTCTTTAGAAACTATAAATTAGATATCTTAACCAGCAAAGACTTATCTTTTAGCAGGGGTATCACAGAATAACCATTAATTCTAAAACTTCACTTTTAATATTTGTTTAAAATTTTAGACCCTTATGATATAACAAATAAATAAACAAAAAATGAATAAAGCAAAAAGAAATCTATCTCGCTTGTCTCCTAAGTTGTAGGATACCAAGTGAATAATCTATAGGGGCAATATCCCTAATGTTTTCCCCTAGTATTACGGCCCTGCCTGGAAACGGAATGGCCGCCCCGATAGGGGCGATCCCGTATCTCGTACCTCCTGTATTACCCTGGAGGACCCTGATACAGGTGACAGATGATAATAATCCTATTAAGAGGCCAGTACTAGTCTACAGGTGAGCCAAAAATAAAAAAGGTTTATTAATACATAGAACACCCCATCCCCCGTATGGTGGAGGTGAGAATTAATGACAAAGACAGTGTGTGATTATGACATGTTTGTATAAAGCGTCCCTACGCGTTTCGCCCTGTTGATGTTGGGCTCCTCAGGGGACAAAAACCAGAAAACATACGGAGTGTCCAACACCATAAACCAAAGTAAGCAAAATAGCAAAGAAAAAGATACAAATACGTGACCACAATATATTTTTATATAGCTTAAAGCGCTGGTCACTTAGTTACAAATAGCTATTAAAAATATAACATGCGGGGCTCCAGTTATAGAGAGAGGCAAGAAGCATGCCAAATAATATAGCTGGAGAGGTGGCGATATTCATCCAATCGCATTAGTAGTGGAAATCAATCATTATAATAGCACATGCCCTCTCAATCTATGAATATGTTGATATATTTTTCGGAATGCTAGTAGACAGCAGTACTGGTGTGGTAGGTAATAACAGTCTATTCTAGATATAGATGGGGCTGGAAGGTTAAGTACAATAATGCAAGAGAGTTAACCTATCCCATCCAGTTACATTGATAACAATGCCCTCTCAGTCTGTGAATATATTAACATATTATATTAACCATTATAGGATACTGATACCTATTAGCACTTGTATGGCGGCATTATAAACCTGTTATGGATAGAAATCGGGCTGAATGGCTACTAAATAATAATAATACACAGAAACTTGCGTGTCCAGGTGGAGGAAAAGATGCCTCTATTGATGAATGGCCCGCTCTGGTGGGTGATGGTATCTCTTAATGGGGGGGCTGGAGAGGCTGGTATACAGGAGTCCCGGCGTGACCGCTATCCAGATGAAGACGCGGCCGCAACTGGGAAACAGCGTCTGTGCTAATCAAAACAGACCCAGACCTGACACATGTCCTGCCAGAAAACCCGTCTATCACATTTAGACGAGGACGCAGTATAGGGGACACACTGGTCCATAGTCATCTTGATCCTCCGCTATCCAACACATGGCTGACAAACAGACAATTGGGCACTTTTAGATGAGGTAAATGTAAAGCTTGCAGCTTTCTATCCCCAGGTAATACATTCCAGAACAGCTCTAACGATAAAATATTTCACGTCCACAGCTTCGCTAACTGCAATACCATGGGTGTGATCTATATGGCCACCTGTGTCTGTGGCCTTAAATATATAGGAAAGACAAAAAGACCGTTCAAAATAAGGGTTTTGGAACACATTGGAGACATCCGCAAAAGACGTGATAAACCAATTTCCCGCCATGTATGGACAAATCACGCTGGAACTGTTGAGGTAGTTCGATTCTTAGTGATCGAGGTACTTAAACTTACAACCAGAAAAGGAGACATAGATAAGCTCCTAAAACAAAAAGAGTCTAAATGGATCTTTAGGCTCAATACCACCACACCGGCTGGATTAAATGAACATATTGATTTTGCGTGCTTTTTATGAAGAGGTCAATAAAATATATATATTTTTTTCAATACTGGTAATCTGTAGACCAGTGGTATTATACCAGTTAATCGTATAGAGATGAATATTCTCTATACTCATCAATATTTTGCAAATTTATTATTTTGGACCCATAAATTTAATCGGCAGTCTCTAAATACATGATGGAGGACCAGCCGATTATATAACATGATCTAGATCCAGGTGGTGACCAGTATGCTTGATACTATAACACTATAATCTTCTAACCTTGCCCACCTCTCCTTCTATTTAAATAAAATATTAATTTTATCATCAATACATATATTTGATCAGATATGAGATTTTAACTAGATTAAAACTATATATAAATATATATATATATATATATATATATATATATAAAATTATTAATATATACATCTATATGGCAATCCCTTGGAGTCCTGCAAGACAGCGCTCTTATGTGGGGGCTTCTTTAACACACTAATATAACAGCATAATCCCATAGAAACAGGGGGCAACACCAGGTAAGCGATCTGATGATCGCACTATAGCAGCCGCTTCTTCTCAGCGGCTTCTACATCTACTAATGCGATTGGATGAATATCGCCACCTCTCCAGCTATATTATTTGGCATGCTTCTTGCCTCTCTCTATAACTGGAGCCCCGCATGTTATATTTTTAATAGCTATTTGTAACTAAGTGACCAGCGCTTTAAGCTACATAAAAATATATTGTGGTCACGTATTTGTATCTTTTTCTTTGCTATTTTGCTTACTTTGGTTTATGGTGTTGGACACTCCGTATGTTTTCTGGTTTTTGTCCCCTGAGGAGCCCAACATCAACAGGGCGAAACGCGTAGGGACGCTTTATACAAACATGTCATAATCACACACTGTCTTTGTCATTAATTCTCACCTCCACCATACGGGGGATGGGGTGTTCTATGTATTAATAAACCTTTTTTATTTTTGGCTCACCTGTAGACTAGTACTAGCCTCTTAATAGGATTATTATCATCTGTCACCTGTATCAGGGTCCTCCAGGGTAATACAGGAGGTACGAGATACGGGATCGCCCCCTATCGGGGCGGCCATTCCGTTTCCAGGCAGGGCCGTAATATTAGGGGAAAACATTAGGGATATTGCTCCTATAGATTATTCACTTGGTATCCTACAACTTAGGAGACAAGCGAGATAGATTTCTTTTTGCTTTATTCATTTTTTGTTTATTTATTTGTTATATCATAAGGGTCTAAAATTTTAAACATAAATATTAAAAGTGAAGTTTTAGAATTAATGGTTATTCTGTGATACCCGTTTATGTATTGACCTAATTCTACTATAGTCCCTTGAACAGGATTTTTGTTCAGTCTGTGAGTCCCTTGTCTTTTAGCAGGAAAGTTTTGTCTGCTGTAGTCCCCCCGATTGTTACTCTGTTATTCCTCCAGGTGGTGCCATTGTGAAAGCGTAGGGAAAACATAATTACTCTTACCGGTATTTGGATTTTCCTTTAGCCTCCAACGGCCAGAGGAATTCCCACCAAGTTATTATCTATAACAGATTATTTTCTGTTGATTTCATGTAACTGGATCAAGTTATTTTATTTGTTCTGTTTGAACATTATTAAATTATGGCATATACTTCTGAGTTAGGTTATTAACTGGAGAAGGTAAAAGTGATGGAGCCTTTTATTGGCTGATCTTGCAGTAGTTTCCTGTCCCTAAGAAGGTGGGGTACCCTCTAGGTGGTGCAGTTGTGGAGGCTAAAGGAAAATCCACTTACCGATAACAGTAATTATCATCTTTTTCTGGCACATACCAGATTACCTGACCCCATGGACTTCTGGGCAAGAGGATTGGTACAGTGGCCAGAACTGTCCCAAATTGCCATTGCTGTACTGTCAGAGAGGGTATTCAGCAAAGCAGGTGGCGTCATCAAACCGAAGAGACAAAATTGTCCTTCGCAAGTTTTGAAAGCGTTACATTTGTGAAAATGAGTGAGGCATGGATCTGTGAAGATTTTCACACTCCTCCAGCTCATGAATTAATACATCTGCCATTGCTGACAGTGGCCATTTATTGCTGGCCCAATTATGCCATTGCCACGGTCTGCCTGTCCATGTTCTGTACTATATTACTGCAGCCATTACTGCTACCCCTTCACAGCCACACATCTCCTGCCCTATTTATCTGGTTCCATATTGTGCTGCCACTACTATTACCGTATAGAGCCACATATCTCCTGCCCTATTTATCTGTCTGGTTCCATACTGTGCTGCTACTGCTACCACTACTATTACCGTATACAGCTGCACATCTCCTGCTTTGTCCATGAGGTTCCACATCTTACTGCTGCTGCTCCCTAACAAAGGTGCTGGCCATGTTCAGGAGAGTGTATGTGCATTTCAGCCACCACTTGATCTGCAATGTCCCAACTTGATAGAATTCCACCTTGCAGATGTTGGTCTCTATGAACAGTGTAAAGCTCTGAATGATTTGATCTTGCACCAGACCATCTTAGCAAGGAGCATGTGTTATTTTGAGTTCAGGCAGTGGCAGCTCATCAGGGATGTGTCACGTACTCGGGCCCTTTAAAGAGGCCACCAGAATTTTCGAATGCTTGTTCAGAACAAGCCACTACTTCTTCTGATACTAATGTGTGTGTACAGGGAGTGCAGAATTATTAGGCAAATGAGTATTTGGACCACATCATCCTCTTTATGCATGTTGTCTTACTCCAAGCTGTATAGGCTCGAAAGCCTACTACCAATTAAGCATATTAGGTGATGTGCATCTCTGTAATGAGAAGGGGTGTGGTCTAATGACATCAACACCCTATATCAGGTGTGCATAATTATTAGGCAACTTCCTTTCCTTTGGCAAAATGGGTCAAAAGAAGGACTTGACAGGCTCAGAAAAGTCAAAAATAGTGAGATATCTTGCAGAGGGATGCAGCACTCTTAAAATTGCAAAGCTTCTGAAGCGTGATCATCGAACAATCAAGCGTTTCATTCAAAATAGTCAACAGGGTCGCAAGAAGCGTGTGGAAAAACCAAGGCGCAAAATAACTGCCCATGAACTGAGAAAAGTCAAGCGTGCAGCTGCCAAGATGCCACTTGCCACCAGTTTGGCCATATTTCAGAGCTGCAACATCACTGGAGTGCCCAAAAGCACAAGGTGTGCAATACTCAGAGACATGGCCAAGGTAAGAAAGGCTGAAAGACGACCACCACTGAACAAGACACACAAGCTGAAACGTCAAGACTGGGCCAAGAAATGTCTCAAGAAGGTTTTATGGACTGATGAAATGAGAGTGAGTCTTGATGGGCCAGATGAATGGGCCCGTGGCTGGATTGGTAAAGGGCAGAGAGCTCCAGTCCGACTCAGACGCCAGCAAGGTGGAGGTGGAGTACTGGTTTGGGCTGGTATCATCAAAGATGAGCTTGTGGGGCCTTTTCGGGTTGAGGATGGAGTCAAGCTCAACTCCCAGTCCTACTGCCAGTTTCTGGAAGACACCTTCTTCAAGCAGTGGTACAGGAAGAAGTCTGCATCCTTCAAGAAAAACATGATTTTCATGCAGGACAATGCTCCATCACACGCGTCCAAGTACTCCACAGCGTGGCTGGCAAGAAAGGGTATAAAAGAAGAAAATCTAATAACATGGCCTCCTTGTTCACCTGATCTGAACCCCATTGAGAACCTGTGGTCCATCATCAAATGTGAGATTTACAAGGAGGGAAAACAGTCCACCTCTCTGAACAGTGTCTGGGAGGCTGTGGTTGCTGCTGCACGCAATGTGGATGGTGAACAGATCAAAACACTTACAGAATCCATGGATGGCGGCTTCTGAGTGTCCTTGCAAAGAAAGGTGGCTATATTGGTCACTGATTTGTTTTTGTTTTGTTTTTGAATGTCAGAAATGTATATTTGTGAATGTTGAGATGTTATATTGGTTTCACTGGTAAAAATAAATAATTGAAATGGGTATATATTTGTTTTTTGTTAAGTTGCCAAATAATTATGTACAGTAATAGTCACCTGCACACACAGATATCCCCCTAAAATAGCTAAAACTAAAAACAAACTAAAAACTACTTCCAAAAATATTCAGCTTTGATATTAATGAGTTTTTTGGGTTCATTGAGAACATGGTTGTTGTTCAATAATAAAATGAATCCTCAAAAATACAACTTGCCTAATAATTCTGCACTCCCTGTATAAACAGGGTAGGCATCTGTCTCTGTTAGGCATCATTTTTGGACTGCTTTTTCAGAACAAGACATTACTCCTGATTAGGGATGAGCGAACTCGAACTGTATAGTTCGGGTTCGTACCGAATTTTGGGGTGTCCGTGACACGGACCCGAACCCGGACATTTTCGTAAAAGTCCGGGTTCGGGTTCGGTGTTCGTCGCTTTCTTGGCGCTTTTGTGACGCTTTCTTGGCGCTTTTTGAAAGGCTGCAAAGCAGCCAATCAACAAGCGTCATACTACTTGCCCCAAGAGGCCATCACAGCCATGCCTACTATTGGCATGGCTGTGATTGGCCAGAGCACCATGTGACCCAGCCTCTATTTAAGCTGGAGTCACATAGCGCCGCCCGTCACTCTGCTCTGATTAGCGTAGGGAGAGGTTGCGGCTGCGACAGTAGGGCGAGATTAGGCAGATTAACTCCTCCAAAGGACTTGATTAACTGATCGATCTGCAGCTGTGGATCATTGAGCTGCTGATCCTCAATTGCTCACTGTTTTTAGGCTGCACAGACCGTTTGTCAGTCTCATTTTTCTGGGGTGATCGGCGGCCATTTTGTGTCTTGTGGTGCGCCAGCACAAGCTGCGACCAAGTGCATTTAACCCTCAATGGTGTGGTTGTTTTTTGGCTAAAGCCTACATCAGGGTGAAGCTGTCACACCAAGTGCATTTAACCAGCAATAGTCTGTTCATTTTTTGGCCATATACAAAATCAGGGGCAAGCTGCGCCTGTCACCAAGTGCATTTAACCCTCAATGGTGTGGTTGGTTTTTGGCTAAAGCCTACATCAGGGTGAAGCTGTCACACCAAGTGCATTTAACCAGCAATAGTCTGTTCATTTTTTGGCCATATACAAAATCAGGGGCAAGCTGCGCCTGTCACCAAGTGCATTTAACCCTCAATGGTGTGGTTGTTTTTTGGCTAAAGCCTACATCAGGGTGAAGCTGTCACACCAAGTGCATTTAACCAGCAATAGTCTGTTCATTTTTTGGCCATATACAAAATCAGGGGCAAGCTGCGCCTGTCACCAAGTGCATTTAACCCTCAATGGTGTGGTTGTTTTTTGGCTAAAGCCTACATCAGGGTGAAGCTGTCACACCAAGTGCATTTAACCAGCAATAGTCTGTTCATTTTTTGGCCATATCCCAGTCTAATTCTGTCACTAAATCCATACCGGTCACCCAGCGCCTAAATACTAGGCCTCAAATTTATATCCAGCTAAATCTGTCCCTAGTGCTGTAGCTGGGCGAGTTATTTAGTGTCCGTTCAAGCACATTTCTTGTTCTGGGTTGAAATACAATTCTCAATTTAGCAATTTCATAATTTAGTGGTTCCTGCTATATCAGAGCTCTTTGAAATCTATCCCAAAAAGGGTATATAATATTGAAGGTGCACATAGGGTCATTCAGAGTAACTTCACACACACCCGCTACTGTGTATTTCCAAGTCTAATTCTGTCACTAAATCCATACCGGTGACCCAGCGCCTAAATACTAGGCCTCAAATTTAATTCCCTCTAAATCTCTCGTTACCCACCGCTGTACTGTTGTTGCTGGGCAAGATATTTAGTGTCCGTCAAAGCACATTTTTTGTTCTGGGTTGAAGTACAATTCCCAATTTAGCAATTTCATAATTTAGTGGTTTCTGCTATATCAGAGCTATTTGAAATCTATCCCAAAAAGGGTATATAATATTGAAGGTGCACATAGGGTCATTCAGAATAACTTCACACACACCCGCTACTGTGTATTTCCAAGTCTAATTCTGTCACTAAACCCATACCTGTCACCCAGCGCCTAAATACTAGGCCTCAAATTTAAATCCCTCTAAATCTCTCGTTACCGTTGTCCTGTTGTAGCTGGGAAAGTTATTTAGTGCCCGTCAAAGCACATTTTATGTTCTGGGTTGAAGTACAATTCCCAATTTAGCAATTTCATAATTTAGTGGTTCCTGCTATATCAGAGCTATTTGAAATCTATCCCTAAAAGGGTATATAATATTGAAGGTGCACATAGGGTCATTCAGAATAACTTCACACACACCCGCTACTGTGTATTTCCAAGTCTAATTCTGTCACTAAATCCATACCGGTGACCCAGCGCCTAAATACTAGGCCTCAAATTTAATTCCCTCTAAATCTCTCGTTACCCACCGCTGTACTGTTGTTGCTGGGCAAGATATTTAGTGTCCGTCAAAGCACATTTTTTGTTCTGGGTTGAAGTACAATTCCCAATTTAGCAATTTCATAATTTAGTGGTTTCTGCTATATCAGAGCTATTTGAAATCTATCCCTAAAAGGGTATATAATATTGAAGGTGCACATAGGGTCATTCAGAATAACTTCACACACACCCGCTACTGTGTATTTCCAAGTCTAATTCTGTCACTAAATCCATACCGGTGACCCAGCGCCTAAATACTAGGCCTCAAATTTAATTCCCTCTAAATCTCTCGTTACCCACCGCTGTACTGTTGTTGCTGGGCAAGATATTTAGTGTCCGTCAAAGCACATTTTTTGTTCTGGGTTGAAGTACAATTCCCAATTTAGCAATTTCATAATTTAGTGGTTTCTGCTATATCAGAGCTATTTGAAATCTATCCCTAAAAGGGTATATAATATTGAAGGTGCACATAGGGTCATTCAGAATAACTTCACACACACCCGCTACTGTGTATTTCCAAGTCTAATTCTGTCACTAAATCCATACCGGTGACCCAGCGCCTAAATACTAGGCCTCAAATTTAAATCCCTCTAAATCTCTCGTTACCCACCACTGTACTGTTGTTGCTGGGCAAGATATTTAGTGTCCGTCAAAGCACATTTTTTGTTCTGGGTTGAAGTACAATTCCCAATTTAGCAATTTCATAATTTAGTGGTTTCTGCTATATCAGAGCTATTTGAAATCTATCCCTAAAAGGGTATATAATATTGAAGGTGCACATAGGGTCATTCAGAATAACTTCACACACACGCTTCTGTGCATTTCCAAGTCTAATTCTGTCACTAAATCCATACCGGTGACCCAGCGCCTAAATACTAGGCCTCAAATTTAAATCCCTCTAAATCTCTCGTTACCCACCGCTGTACTGTTGTTGCTGGGCAAGATATTTAGTGTCCGTCAAAGCACATTTTTTGTTCTGGGTTGAAGTACAATTCCCAATTTAGCAATTTCATAATTTAGTGGTTCCTGCTATATCAGAGCTATTTGAAATCTATCCCAAAAAGGGTATATAATATTGAAGGTGCACATAGGGTCATTCAGAATAACTTCACACACACCCGCTACTGTGTATTTCCAAGTCTAATTCTGTCACTAAATCCATACCGGTGACCCAGCGCCTAAATACTAGGCCTCAAATTTAAATCCCTCTAAATCTCTCGTTACCCACCACTGTACTGTTGTTGCTGGGCAAGATATTTAGTGTCCGTCAAAGCACATTTTTTGTTCTGGGTTGAAGTACAATTCCCAATTTAGCAATTTCATAATTTAGTGGTTTCTGCTATATCAGAGCTATTTGAAATCTATCCCTAAAAGGGTATATAATATTGAAGGTGCACATAGGGTCATTCAGAATAACTTCACACACACGCTTCTGTGCATTTCCAAGTCTAATTCTGTCACTAAATCCATACCGGTGACCCAGCGCCTAAATACTAGGCCTCAAATTTAAATCCCTCTAAATCTCTCGTTACCCACCGCTGTACTGTTGTTGCTGGGCAAGATATTTAGTGTCCGTCAAAGCACATTTTTTGTTCTGGGTTGAAGTACAATTCCCAATTTAGCAATTTCATAATTTAGTGGTTTCTGCTATATCAGAGCTATTTGAAATCTATCCCTAAAAGGGTATATAATATTGAAGGTGCACATAGGGTCATTCAGAATAACTTCACACACACGCTTCTGTGCATTTCCAAGTCTAATTCTGTCACTAAATCCATACCGGTCACCCAGCGCCTAAATACTAGGCCTCAAATTTAATTCCCTCTAAATCTCTCGTTACCCACCGCTGTACTGTTGTTGCTGGGCAAGATATTTAGTGTCCGTCAAAGCACATTTTTTGTTCTGGGTTGAAGTACAATTCCCAATTTAGCAATTTCATAATTTAGTGGTTTCTGCTATATCAGAGCTATTTGAAATCTATCCCTAAAAGGGTATATAATATTGAAGGTGCACATAGGGTCATTCAGAATAACTTCACACACACCCGCTACTGTGTATTTCCAAGTCTAATTCTGTCACTAAATCCATACCGGTGACCCAGCGCCTAAATACTAGGCCTCAAATTTAATTCCCTCTAAATCTCTCGTTACCCACCGGTGTACTGTTGTTGCTGGGCAAGATATTTAGTGTCCGTCAAAGCACATTTTTTGTTCTGGGTTGAAGTACAATTCCCAATTTAGCAATTTCATAATTTAGTGGTTTCTGCTATATCAGAGCTATTTGAAATCTATCCCTAAAAGGGTATATAATATTGAAGGTGCACATAGGGTCATTCAGAATAACTTCACACACACGCTTCTGTGCATTTCCAAGTCTAATTCTGTCACTAAATCCATACCGGTCACCCAGCGCCTAAATACTAGGCCTCAAATTTATATCCCGCTGAATTTGAATACAATACATTGGGCCAAATAATATATTTGTTGTTGTGGTGAACCATAACAATGAGAAAAACATCTAGTAAGGGACGCGGACGTGGACATGGTCGTGGTGGTGTTAGTGGACCCTCTGGTGCTGGGAGAGGACGTGGCCGTTCTGCCACATCCACACGTCCTAGTGTACCAACTACCTCAGGTCCCAGTAGCCGCCAGAATTTACAGCGATATATGGTGGGGCCCAATGCCGTTCTAAGGATGGTAAGGCCTGAGCAGGTACAGGCATTAGTCAATTGGGTGGCCGACAGTGGATCCAGCACGTTCACATTATCTCCCACCCAGTCTTCTGCAGAAAGCGCACAGATGGCGCCTGAAAACCAACCCCATCAGTCTGTCACATCACCCCCATGCATACCAGGGAAACTGTCTCAGCCTCAAGTTATGCAGCAGTCTCTTATGCTGTTTGAAGACTCCGCTGGCAGGGTTTCCCAAGGGCATCCACCTAGCCCTTCCCCAGCGGTGAAAGACATAGAATGCACTGACGCACAACCACTTATGTTTCCTGATGATGAGGACATGGGAATACCACCTCAGCATGTCTCTGATGATGACGAAACACAGGTGCCAACTGCTGCGTCTTTCTGCAGTGTGCAGACTGAACAGGAGGTCAGGGATCAAGACTGGGTGGAAGACGATGCAGGGGACGATGAGGTCCTAGACCCCACATGGAATGAAGGTCGTGCCACTGACTTTCACAGTTCGGAGGAAGAGGCAGTGGTGAGACCGAGCCAACAGCGTAGCAAAAGAGGGAGCAGTGGGCAAAAGCAGAACACCCGCCGCCAAGAGACTCCGCCTGCTACTGACCGCCGCCATCTGGGACCGAGCACCCCAAAGGCAGCTTCAAGGAGTTCCCTGGCATGGCACTTCTTCAAACAATGTGCTGACGACAAGACCCGAGTGGTTTGCACGCTGTGCCATCAGAGCCTGAAGCGAGGCATTAACGTTCTGAACCTGAGCACAACCTGCATGACCAGGCACCTGCATGCAAAGCATGAACTGCAGTGGAGTAAACACCTTAAAACCAAGGAAGTCACTCAGGCTCCCCCTGCTACCTCTTCTGCTGCTGCTGCCGCCTCGGCCTATTCTGCTGCTGCCGCCTCGGCCTCTTCCTCCGCCTCTGGAGGAACGTTGGCACCTGCCGCCCAGCAAACAGGGGATGTACCACCAACACCACCACCACCACCTCCGTCACCAAGCGTCTCAACCATGTCACACGCCAGCGTTCAGCTCTCCATCTCACAAACATTTGATAGAAAGCGTAAATTCCCACCTAGCCACCCTCGATCCCTGGCCCTGAATGCCAGCATTTCTAAACTACTGGCCTATGAAATGCTGTCATTTAGGCTGGTGGACACAGACAGCTTCAAACAGCTCATGTCGCTTGCTGTCCCACAGTATGTTGTTCCCAGCCGGCACTACTTCTCCAAGAGAGCCGTGCCTTCCCTGCACAACCAAGTATCCGATAAAATCAAGTGTGCACTGCGCAACGCCATCTGTAGCAAGGTCCACCTAACCACAGATACGTGGACCAGTAAGCACGGCCAGGGACGCTATATCTCCCTAACTGCACACTGGGTAAATGTAGTGGCAGCTGGGCCCCAGGCGGAGAGCTGTTTGGCGCACGTCCTGCCGCCGCCAAGGATCGCAGGGCAACATTCTTTGCCTCCTGTTGCCACCTCCTCCTTCTCGGCTTCCTCCTCCTCTTCTTCCACCTGCTCATCCAGTCAGCCACACACCTTCACCACCAACTTCAGCACAGCCCGGGGTAAACGTCAGCAGGCCATTCTGAAACTCATATGTTTGGGGGACAGGCCCCACACCGCACAGGAGTTGTGGCGGGGTATTGAACAACAGACCGACGAGTGGTTGCTGCCGGTGAGCCTCAAGCCCGGCCTGGTGGTGTGTGATAATGGGCGAAATCTCGTTGCAGCTCTGGGACTAGCCAATTTGACGCACATCCCTTGCTTGGCGCATGTGCTGAATTTGGTGGTGCAGAAGTTCATTCACAACTACCCCGACATGTCAGAGCTGCTGCATAAAGTGCGGGCCGTCTGTTCGCGCTTCCGGCGTTCACATCCTGCCGCTGCTCGCCTGTCTGCGCTACAGCGTAACTTCGGCCTTCCCGCTCACCGCCTCATATGCGACGTGCCCACCAGGTGGAACTCCACCTTGCACATGCTGGACAGACTGTGCGAGCAGCAGCAGGCCATAGTGGAGTTTCAGCTGCAGCACGCACGGGTCAGTCGCACTACAGAACAGCACCACTTCACCACCAATGACTGGGCCTCCATGCGAGACCTGTGTGCCCTGTTGCGCTGTTTCGAGTACTCCACCAACATGGCCAGTGGCGATGACACCGTTATCAGCGTTACAATACCACTTCTATGTCTCCTTGAGAAAACACTTAGGGCGATGATGGAACAGGAGGTGGCCCAGGAGGAGGAGGAGGAGGATGAGGAAGAGGGGTCATTTTTAGCACTTTCAGGCCAGTCTCTTCGAAGTGACTCAGAGGGAGGTTTTTTGCAACAGCAGAGGCCAGGTACAAATGTGGCCAGCCAGGGCCCACTACTGGAGGACGAGGAGGACGAGGATGAGGAGGAGGTGGAGGAGGATGAGGATGAAGCATGGTCACAGCGGGGTGGCACCCAACGCAGCTCGGGTCCATCACTGGTGCGTGGCTGGGGGGAAAGGCAGGACGATGACGATACGCCTCCCACAGAGGACAGCTTGTCCTTACCCCTGGGCAGCCTGGCACACATGAGCGACTACATGCTGCAGTGCCTGCGCAACGACAGCAGAGTTGCCCACATTTTAACCTGTGCGGACTACTGGGTTGCCACCCTGCTGGATCCACGCTACAAAGACAATGTGCCCACCTTACTTCCTGCACTGGAGCGTGATAGGAAGATGCGCGAGTACAAGCGCACGTTGGTAGACGCGCTACTGAGAGCATTCCCAAATGTCACAGGGGAACAAGTGGAAGCCCAAGGCCAAGGCAGAGGAGGAGCAAGAGGTCGCCAAGGCAGCTGTGTCACGGCCAGCTCCTCTGAGGGCAGGGTTAGCATGGCAGAGATGTGGAAAACTTTTGTCAACACGCCACAGCTAACTGCACCACCACCTGATACGCAACGTGTTAGCAGGAGGCAACATTTCACTAACATGGTGGAACAGTACGTGTGCACACCCCTCCACGTACTGACTGATGGTTCGGCCCCATTCAACTTCTGGGTCTCTAAATTGTCCACGTGGCCAGAGCTAGCCTTTTATGCCTTGGAGGTGCTGGCCTGCCCGGCAGCCAGCGTTTTGTCTGAACGTGTATTCAGCACGGCAGGGGGCGTCATTACAGACAAACGCAGCCGCCTGTCTACAGCCAATGTGGACAAGCTGACGTTCATAAAAATGAACCAGGCATGGATCCCACAGGACCTGTCCGTCCCTTGTCCAGATTAGACATTAACTACCTCCCCATAACCATATATTATTGGACTCCAGGGCACTTCCTCATTCAATCCTATTTTTATTTTCATTTTACCATTATATTGCGATGCTACCCAAAGTTGAATGAACCTCTCCTCTGCCTGTGTGCTAGGCCTAAATATATGCCAATGGACTGTTGCAGTGGTGGCTGACATGAAGCCTGATTCTCTGCTATGACATGCAGACTAATTCTCTGCTGACATGAAGCCAGATTGTCTGTTACGGGACCTCTCTCCTCTGCCTGGGTGCTGGGCCTAAATTTATGACCATGGACTGTTGCAGTGGTGGCTGACGTGAAGCCTGATTCTCTGCTATGACATGCAGACTGATTCTCTGCTGACATGAAGCCAGATCGTCTGTTACGGGACCTCTCTGCTCTGCCTGTGTGCTAGGCCTAAATATATGCCAATGGACTGTTGCAGTGGTGGGTGACGTGAAGCCTCATTCTCTGCTATGACATGCAGACTGATTCTCTGCTGACATGAAGCCAGATTGTCTGTTACGGGACCTCTCTGCTCTGCCTGTGTGCTAGGCCTAAATATATGCCAATGGACTGTTGCAGTGGTGGGTGACGTGAAGCCTCATTCTCTGCTATGACATGCAGACTGATTCTCTGCTGTCATGAAGCCAGATTGTCTGTTACGGGACCTCTCTGCTCTGCCTGTGTGCTAGGCCTAAATATATGCCAATGGACTGTTGCAGTGGTGGGTGACGTGAAGCCTCATTCTCTGCTATGACATGCAGACTGATTCTCTGCTGTCATGAAGCCAGATTGTCTGTTACGGGACCTCTCTGCTCTGCCTGTGTGCTAGGCCTAAATATATGCCAATGGACTGTTGCAGTGGTGGGTGACGTGAAGCCTCATTCTCTGCTATGACATGCAGACTGATTCTCTGCTGACATGAAGCCAGATTGTCTGTTACGGGACCTCTCTGCTCTGCCTGTGTGCTAGGCCTAAATATATGCCAATGGACTGTTGCAGTGGTGGGTGACGTGAAGCCTCATTCTCTGCTATGACATGCAGACTGATTCTCTGCTGTCATGAAGCCAGATTGTCTGTTACGGGACCTCTCTGCTCTGCCTGTGTGCTAGGCCTAAATATATGCCAATGGACTGTTGCAGTGGTGGGTGACGTGAAGCCTCATTCTCTGCTATGACATGCAGACTGATTCTCTGCTGACATGAAGCCAGATTGTCTGTTACGGGACCTCTCTGCTCTGCCTGTGTGCTAGGCCTAAATATATGCCAATGGACTGTTGCAGTGGTGGGTGACGTGAAGCCTCATTCTCTGCTATGACATGCAGACTGATTCTCTGCTGTCATGAAGCCAGATTGTCTGTTACGGGACCTCTCTGCTCTGCCTGTGTGCTAGGCCTAAATATATGCCAATGGACTGTTGCAGTGGTGGGTGACGTGAAGCCTCATTCTCTGCTATGACATGCAGACTGATTCTCTGCTGACATGAAGCCAGATTGTCTGTTACGGGACCTCTCTGCTCTGCCTGTGTGCTAGGCCTAAATATATGCCAATGGACTGTTGCAGTGGTGGGTGACGTGAAGCCTCATTCTCTGCTATGACATGCAGACTGATTCTCTGCTGACATGAAGCCAGATCCTCTGTTACGGGAGCTCTCTCCTCTGCCTGGGTGCTGGGCCTAAATTTATGACAATTGACTGTTGCAGTGGTGGCTGACGTGAAGCCTCATTCTCTGCTATGATATGAAGACTGATTCTCTGCTGACATGAAGCCAGATTGTCTGTTACGGGACCTTTCTCCTCTGCCTGGGTTCTGGGCCTAAATTTATGAAAATTGACTCTTACAGTGGTGGGTGACGTGAAGCCTGATTCTAGGCTATGATATGAAGACTGATTCTCTGCTGACATGAAGCCAGATTGTCTGTTACGGGACCTTTCTCCTCTGCCTGGGTTCTGGGCCTAAATTTATGAAAATTGACTCTTACAGTGGTGGGTGACGTGAAGCCTGATTCTCTGCTATGATATGAAGACTGATTCTCTGCTGACATGAAGCCAGATTCTCTGTTACGGGACCTCTCTCCTCTGCCTGGGTGCTGGGCCTAAATTTATGACAATGGACTGTTGCAGTGGTGGCTGACGTGAAGCCTGATTCTCTGCTATGACATGCAGACTGATTCTCTGCTGTCATGAAGCCAGATTGTCTGTTACGGGACCTCTCTGCTCTGCCTGTGTGCTAGGCCTAAATATATGCCAATGGACTGTTGCAGTGGTGGCTGACGTGAAGCCTCATTCTCTGCTATGACATGCAGACTAATTCTCTGCTGACATGAAGCCAGATTGTCTGTTACGGGACCTCTCTCCTCTGCCTGGGTGCTGGGCCTAAATTTATGACAATGGACTGTTGCAGTGGTGGCTGACGTGAAGCCTGATTCTCTGCTATGACATGCAGACTAATTCTCTGCTGACATGAAGCCAGATTGTCTGTTACGGGACCTCTCTCCTCTGCCTGGGTGCTGGGCCTAAATATATGCCAATGGACTGTTGCAGTGGTGGCTGACGTGAAGCCTCATTCTCTGCTATGACATGCAGACTAATTCTCTGCTGTCATGAAGCCAGATTGTCTGTTACGGGACCTCTCTGCTCTGCCTGTGTGCTAGGCCTAAATATATGCCAATGGACTGTTGCAGTGGTGGGTGACGTGAAGCCTGATTCTCTGCTATGACATGCAGACTGATTCTCTGCTGACATGAAGCCAGATTGTCTGTTACGGGACCTCTCTGCTCTGCCTGTGTGCTAGGCCTAAATATATGCCAATGGACTGTTGCAGTGGTGGCTGACGTGAAGCCTCATTCTCTGCTATGACATGCAGACTGATTCTCTGCTGACATGAAGCCAGATTCTCTGTTACGGGACCTCTCTCCTCTGCCTGTGTGTGTGCTGGGCCTAAATATATGCCAATGGACTGTTGCAGTGGTGGCTGACGTGAAGCCTCATTCTCTGCTATGACATGCAGACTAATTCTCTGCTGACATGAAGACAGATTCTCTGTTACGGGACCTCCCTCCTCTGCCTGGGTGCTGGGCCTAAATATATGCCAATGGACTGTTGCAGTGGTGGCTGACGTGAAGCCTCATTCTCTGCTATGACATGCAGACTGATTCTCTGCTGACATGAAGCCAGATTCTCTGTTACGGGACCTCTCTCCTCTGCCTGTGTGTGTGCTGGGCCTAAATATATGCCAATGGACTGTTGCAGTGGTGGCTGACGTGAAGCCTCATTCTCTGCTATGACATGCAGACTGATTCTCTGCTGACATGAAGCCAGATTCTCTGTTACGGGACCTCTCTCCTCTGCCTGTGTGTGTGCTGGGCCTAAATATATGCCAATGGACTGTTGCAGTGGTGGCTGACGTGAAGCCTCATTCTCTGCTATGACATGCAGACTAATTCTCTGCTGACATGAAGACAGATTCTCTGTTACGGGACCTCCCTCCTCTGCCTGGGTGCTGGGCCTAAATATATGCCAATGGACTGTTGCAGTGGTGGCTGACGTGAAGCCTCATTCTCTGCTATGACATGCAGACTAATTCTCTGCTGACATGAAGACAGATTCTCTGTTACGGGACCTCTCTCCTCTGCCTGGGTGCCGGGGCCTAAATATCTGAGAATGGACTGTTCCAGTGGTGGGTGACGGGAAGCCAGATTCTCTGCTATGGAACCTCTCTCCAATTGATTTTGGTTAATTTTTATTTATTTAATTTTTATTTTAATTCATTTCCCTATCCACATTTGTTTGCAGGGGATTTACCTACATGTTGCTGCCTTTTGCAGCCCTCTAGCTCTTTCCTGGGCTGTTTTACAGCCTTTTTAGTGCCGAAAAGTTCGGGTCCCCATTGACTTCAATGGGGTTCGGGTTCGGGACGAAGTTCGGATCGGGTTCGGATCCCGAACCCGAACATTTCCGGGATGTTCGGCCGAACTTCTCGAACCCGAACATCCAGGTGTTCGCTCAACTCTACTCCTGATACTACTGTGTATTTAAACACTGGCTGGCATCTGCCCCCCATAAAGGTGAAGTTTTCAAATGTTTTTAAACTTAAGACACTGCACCTCTGATTTTTCATGTTTTTTTTTTATCGAATGGGCCATTTGTTAATACTGTCTACCATGCGTTTACCCTTAGCTATATATGTCACTGTCATTCTGATATTATTTACAATTATTGAGTTAGAGCAGGGGAAAAATTCTTTAAAAAAATACATTAGAAAAAAACATGAGTCATAGGAGACCCCAGGGTGTCATGCACCAATTTTCATGCCAGTTGGAGCACACCCTTAAATTTTTGTAGAATTTATTCCTAGACCAAATAGAATTTAATGACAAATTTATTAGAAATGTACCCAAAATGAATTTAAGAGCAATGTCTCTTACAGTTTGCAATTCTAGGACTGGACGCTAGATGTCAGCAAATCTCCAAAATCAGAATCCATCCTCTGTATAAATGCTGACTCCAGTGTATGCACCAACATGGGCATCTGCAGATGATCTCAATATACTACACCAGGCATGCTCAACCTGCGGCCCTCCAGCTGTTGTAAAACTACATCTCCCACAATGCCCTGCTTTAGGCTAATAGCTGTAGGCTGTTCGGGCATGCTGGGAGTTGTAGTTTTGCAACAGCTGGAGGGCCGCAGGTTGAGCATGCCTGTACTACGCGATATGGGGAAAAGTATTGATCATGTCCACGCTCCACCTTCAATAGCTCTTATGACCTCCTATTCTGCATCCTTAGGCTTTAGTATGGCGTCCTCTGGATACGTCATCAGTATCTGATCGGTGGGAGTCCAACACCCAGGACCCCTGCTGATTAGCTGTTTCAGAAGATACCGGGACTCCTTCTCTGTGGTTACCAAGCAGAGCGCCGTACATTGTATAGTGGCCATGCTGCGCTTTAGGCCACATTACCAATAAATGTGTCATCACTGGCCTAGGAGAAGCTGATGAAAGCCACGGCGCTACTGCGAGTGCTGCTGCCTTCTCGAACTGCTGGTCATCAGGGGTCCTAGGTATTGGGCCCCCACCGATCAGATACTGATTTATCTATCCTCAGGTCATCAGTATATAAATCTCAGCAAATCCCTTTATTTTACAGAGAAGCAGGTATGACAATTTTATAGTCTCTAAATTGATGTTATCTCAGAGACCTGGTGCCCCCACTATGTCTATAGCAGACTCTTTAGATCTTGTAGTGTGCCATGAATTTCTGGAACAAATTCAGTCCAGTATTCAACGTGTGTGTTATAAATTTTATTACCAAATTCTTCTGGCTTTTTGAGATTTGAAATTACCTTTTTAATATGAGAACTTTCATGAGTTCTTCATTGTGTCCTGGGTTACAAAAAATGCTTAGCCACAGGAAAATGTACCCTTTTCTCTTTAATTGTGTGGCGGTGGGACCTTATCCTTGCTTTAGGTTTCTGTCCAATTTCTCCAACATGGAGACCACCAACATGACATTGCTACATAGAGACCACAACCAGCACATTGCTACTTAGAGACCCCCCCAACAGGACATGGCTACTTAGAGACCCCCCCCAACAGGACATGACTGCATAGAGACCCCCCCCAACAGGACATGACTGCATAGAGACCCCCCCCAACAGGACATGACTGCATAGAGACCCCCCCAACAGGACATGACTGCATAGAGACCCCCCCCCCAACAGGACATGACTGCATAGAGACCCCCCCCCCAACAGGACATGACTGCATAGAGACCCCCCCCCCCCCCAACAGGACATGACTGCATAGAGACCCCCCCAACAGGACATGACTGCATAGAGACCCCCCCCAACAGGACATGACTGCATAGAGACCCCCCCCCAACAGGACATGACTGCATAGAGACCCCCCCCAACAGGACATGACTGCATAGAGACCCCCCCCAACAGGACATGACTGCATAGAGACCCCCCCCAACAGGACATGACTGCATAGAGACCCCCCCCAACAGGACATGACTGCATAGAGACCCCCCCCCCAACAGGACATGACTGCATAGAGACCCCCCCCCCCAACAGGACATGACTGCATAGAGACCCCCCCCCCCAACAGGACATGACTGCATAGAGACCCCCCCAACAGGACATGACTGCATAGAGACCCCCCCAACAGGACATGACTGCATAGAGACCCCCCCCCCCAACAGGACATGACTGCATAGAGACCCCCACAACAGGACATGACTGCATAGAGACCCCCCCAACAGGACATGACTGCATAGAGACCCCCCCAACAGGACATGACTGCATAGAGACCCCCCCCCCCCAACAGGACATGACTGCATAGAGACCCCCACAACAGGACATGACTGCATAGAGACCCCCCCAACAGGACATGACTGCATAGAGACCCCCCCAACAGGACATGACTGCATAGAGACCCCCCAACAGGTCATGACTGCGTAGAGACTATCAACAGGACATTTAGTGCATAGAATCAGGTCCACAACATTGGATGTAGAACACGTCAATGTCCCGGGGATCTTCTAGTCCTGCTGAATTTTGGGGACCCGGATCTTGTCTGTTGTCACTATATGGGAACAGGTTTGGCATCTGCTTATATTGCAGGGATAACTTTGTGTGGTACATAGCAATAAATTCCTGATCTCTGGAGCTTGTTCACTAGGGTAGAGTGATGCTGGAACAGAATAAAAATAAATGACATTTGTCCACAATGTCTTATGTGCTGAAGCATTAAGAATTCTCTACACTGTGATTAAGGGGCCTAGGCTAAACCCTGACCCCCCCCCCCTCCATTGCACTATACCTCCCCCACTAGACTGTACAGCGGCCACAATGCAGGCAGGTAACATTCTCCTGGCATTCACCAGACTCCATCAGATTGGCAGATAGAGAAGGGAGAATGGTCACTCCACAGAACACCTATTTACTGCTCCAGAGTCCAGTGGTGGTGTGCTTTCCAGCACTGTATCCCAAGCCTGGCATTGTGCTTGGTGATGTAAGGCTTGCATGCAGCGGCTATGGAGACCCAGTCCATGAAGCTCTAGACACAGCAAAGTTTTTGCACTGCTGTTAATGGCAGTAGAGATTTAGACTCTGCAGTTATGGAATCAGCAGAACGTTGGTGACTTTTATGGACTATGCTCCTCAGCACTCGTGGTCCCAGCTCTGTAACTTTGTGGTCTGTGGTCCCTATTACAGGACTATGCTGGAAATCAGAGAGCTCTTTGCAACAACCCATTCTGTCACCAATGTCTGACTGCATGGACGGTGCTGGATGTTATACACTGTGGTAATGGCAGACTGCATGGCTAGAGGCTGGATGTTATACACCTGTGGTAATGGAAGACTGCACGTGCAACACCCATAGGCCGGACGTCTGGGGTATCCCTTGCCCCCTTTTATGAGGTTTCTACAAAATATGTCCCTTTTTATAGAGAAAGTTAACGCAACGCTAGTTGCAATTAAACAACTAGGACATGGAATCCACTTTGTAGATGGTATTTGTGAAACCCAGGGTAGGAATGCCAGAGTGGTATAGAGTGGCCTACAATGTCTCTGTAGATGTTATCTGTACGTGTCACGGTGCTCCTACCTGGATATCCTTGGATCCCAGACGTGCTCTTGCGAAGCAGTGCAAAAAGGGGTGAGTAACTTGGATGATGAAGGAATCATTGAGTCCAGACTTGTAGTAATGTTGAACAAAGCTTTACTTGGCATAAACAGTATTCCAAACGGTATCTTGGTCATCAGCAGGTATTGGCTTAACTTTGGCAGGCAAACACTTCTGCAACTATGTCAGTTCTGCTATACTGTAGCTTTCTCAGCTCTGCTATACTTGGCTGGGTAAATAGGAACTTCCCCTCTTCTGCTGGAACTTAGGTTAGCCGTAGTCTCTTTATCTTTAATCCTAGAATCTTGGCTTTGAGTACTTCAAGCTGTAGCTTCAGCTTGGATGAAGGCAATGTTAGCCCAGGATGGGACAAGCAACCATGTAGGCTTCAGAGGCAGGGCCTCTGGGCACAGCAGAGCGGACAGTGCTCTGCTGGCCGACAGAACCTCTCCCTGAGGAGGGTAGGGCTAGACTGCTCACTAACTAAACTCATCCCTCTCTAAAGAGGGCTGGAATGGAACTAGAAGTTCCTCTCCAGAGAAACTAACTCTCTACCAATGCTGCTGCCTCCTGCTGGTGAACCAGGCACATTACATGTTAACATTGTTTTACAAGGAAATGAATAAACGCATTGTAGGAAATGGCGATAATTATATATGAGATGACACTAGCTGCACCAATCAAGAAAGTGAGGGTATAGGAGGTTGTAATGCCACTTTGGGGTATTAAACATGGCTAAAGGCTAGATGTTATACACCTGTGGTAATGGTGGACTGCATGGCTAGGGGCTGGATGTTATACACTGAGGTAATGGTAGACTGCACGGCTAGGGGCTGGATGTTATACACTGAGGTAATGGCAGACTGCATGGCTAGAGGCTGGATGTTATACACTGAGGTAATGGTAGACTGCATGGCTAGAGGCTGGATGTTATACACTGAGGTAATGGTGGACTGCATGGCTAGGGGCTGGATGTTATACACTGAGGTAATTGTAGACTGCATGGCTAGAGGCTGGATGTTATACACTGAGGCAATGGTGGACTGCATGGCTAGAGGCTGGATGTTATACACTGAGGTAATGGTAGACTGCATGGCTAGAGGCTGGATGTTATACACTGAGGTAATGGTAGACTGCATGGCTAGGGGCTGGATGTTATACACTGAGGTAATGGTAGACTGCATGGCTAGGGGCTGGATGTTATACACTGAGGTAATGGTAGACTGCATGGCTAGAGGCTGGATATTATACACTGAGGTAATGGTAGACTGCACGGCTAGAGGCTGGATGTTATACACTGTGGTAATGGTAGACTGCATGGCTAGGGGCTGGATGTTATACACTGTGGTAATGGCAGACTGCATGGCTAGAGGCTGGATGTTATACACTGAGGTAATGGTAGACTGCATGGCTAGAGGCTGGATGTTATACACTGAGGTAATGGTAGACTGCACGGCTAGAGGCTGGATGCTATACACTGAGGTAATGGTAGACTGCACGCTAGAGGCTGGATGTTATACACTGAGGTAATGGTAGACTGCATGGCTAGAGGCTGGATGTTATACACTGGGGTAATGGTAGACTGCATGGCTAGAGGCTGGATGTTATACACTGAGGTAATGGTAGACTGCATGGCTAGAGGCTGGATGTTATACACTGAGGTAATGGTAGACTGCATGGCTAGGGCTGGATGTTATACACCTGTGGTAATGGCAGACTGCATGGCTAGAGGCTGGATGTTATACACTGAGGTAATGGTAGACTGCATGGCTAGAGGGCTGGATGTTATACACTGGAGGTAATGGCAGACTGCATGGCTAGAGGCTGGATGCTATACACTGAGGTAATGGTAGACTGCACGCTAGAGGCTGGATGTTATACACTGAGGTAATGGTAGACTGCATGGCTAGAGGCTGGATGTTATACACTGAGGTAATGGTAGACTGCACGGCTAGAGGCTGGATGCTATACACTGAGGTAATGGTAGACTGCACGCTAGAGGCTGGATGTTATACACTGAGGTAATGGTAGACTGCATGGCTAGGGGCTGGATATTATACACTGAGGTAATGGTAGACTGCATGGCTAGGGGCTGGATGTTATACACCTGTGGTAATGGTAGACTGCACGCTAGAGGCTGGATGTTATACACTGAGGTAATGGTAGACTGCATGGCTAGAGGCTGGATGTTATACACTGAGGTAATGGTAGACTGCATGGCTAGAGGCTGGATGTTATACACTGAGGTAATGGTAGACTGCATGGCTAGAGGCTGGATGTTATACACTGAGGTAATGGTAGACTGCATGGCTAGGGGCTGGATGTTATACACCTGTGGTAATGGTAGACTGCACGACTAGAGGCTGGATGTTATACACTGAGGTAATGGTAGACTGCATGGCTAGGGGCTGGATGTTATACACTGAGGTAATGGCAGACTGCATGGCTAGAGGCTGGATGTTATACACTGTGGTAATGGTAGACTGCACGGCTAGAGGCTGGATGTTATACACTGTGGTAATGGTAGACTGCATGGCTAGAGGCTGGATGTTTTACACTGTGGTAATGGTAGGCTGCATGGCTAGAGGCTGGATGTTATACACTGAGGTAATGGTAGACTGCACGGCTAGAGGCTGGATGTTATACACTGTGGTAATGGTAGACTGCATGGCTAGAGGCTGGATGTTATACACTGTGGTAATGGTAGACTGCATGGCTAGAGGCTGGATGTTATACACTGTGGTAATGGTAGACTGCATGGCTAGGGGCTGGATGTTATACACTGAGGTAATGGTAGACTGCACGCTAGAGGCTGGATGTTATACACTGAGGTAATGGTAGACTGCATGGCTAGAGGCTGGATGTTATACACTGTGGTAATGGTAGACTGCATGGCTAGGGGCTGGATGTTATACACTGAGGTAATGGTAGACTGCACGCTAGAGGCTGGATGTTATACACTGAGGTAATGGTAGACTGCACGGCTAGAGGCTGGATGTTATACACTGTGGTAATGGTAGACTGCATGGCTAGGGGCTGGATGTTATACACTGAGGTAATGGTAGACTGCATGGCTAGAGGCTGGATGTTATACACTGAGGTAATGGCACTGAATTAAACACCTGAATATAATGATTTAAAGGGTTTTACAAGATTTAAATACTGTTGACCTATCCATTTCTATGTAAAATCCCCTCAAAAGACGAGGGAGCCTTGCGTCCGTCCGGAGAAGATAACGAGGCAAGAAGGCTTCTTTACCATAAGAAGATGGTTACTATCTCAGGTAATTAGCTGAGGTGTTTTGATCAGATGTGGTCATAGCGATGTGGATGTCTATGGAGTAAAGAATTTGGGATTATATTGGACTGCTTGAAGTGCTGGTTCTTTAATACAGGGGATACTATATCTCCTTATGGAGAACGTCTAAACATTGTAAGGAGTCTTATAGGTCAGGTAACGCTCCACTGGAATTCTGGGCAGAGGGTATGCAAATGAGCTGTTGGCAAGCTCCACCTCTAATGCCACTAGATGTAAGGTAGCTATCCTATCAGTGTTTGATATTTAAAGGAAAGAGGAAGGTGAACTATAATAGTACTGGGTATCCGCTGCCTCAGGGTTTGGTCAAACTCACCTGAAAAGTATATCCACAAAAGTAAAATGGTGGAAGCAGCACTCCGTTTGGATGAAATAAAGTGATTTATTCCAGCATACATAAATAGTGAACTAAGACAGAAAATATATCACACCGCCTAGTGACTTCATCGGTGTGCGACAAGAGTGCATACAAACTGCTTGTGTAAACTAATACTATAATCGAGCAACGACCATGTATCGTCAGATGCACACAAATGTGTGTTAAAGACATAGGTACCGGGGGTTACACGGATGGAGAACAAACGCCTCATGGGGAAGACTGCGCATGCGTCTCTTACGTAATGGTAGCAGAGCGCCAGGAGTGTTGGTGTCTCATGGGGAAAACTGCGAATGCGTCTCTTACGTAATGGTAGCAGAGTGCCAGGAGTGTTGGTGTCTCATGGGGCAGACTGCGCATGTGTTCTTATGTACAGTAATGGTAACAGAGCGCCAGAGTGTCGGCTTCTCATGGGGAAGACTGCCCATGTGTCCCTTATGTAATGGTAGCAGAGTGCCGGGAGTGTTGGTTTCTCATGGGGAGACTGTGCAATAGGGCACTGCCTGTGTGGGAACGCATGCGCAGTCTTCCCCATGAGACGCCGATACTCCTGGCAGGGCTTGGTAGGATCTTGTGTTTGACGAGTTCTGCAGCTTCTCTGCACTGACCATACTGAGGCCTATGTCACAGATTGCCTCACTTGTCCCTTTGGATTGTTTTCCCAGGGCTGGGATCATCAGGAATGATGGAACGGGATGTGCCACCCATTGGTGTCAGGAGACAGCAGAGGAAAGTAAGTCCACCCTGCTATAGATGCTGGGAATGTCCCGTCCCACAGTATCACAGCTTATACTGTGCCTTTAAACCCCTTCTTGTCACAGTTTTTATTTCTCCTCCTCTCCTTCCAAGAGCCGTGACTTTTTTATTTTTCCATGGATGTAGCCATCTGAGTGCTTGTTTTTCACTGGACAAGTTGTATTTTTTAACTACATCTTTGAAGAGGGAAGCTAAGGCCTCTTTCACACTTGCGTTGTCCGGATCCGGCGTGTACTCCACTTGCCGGAATTACACGCTGGATCCGGAAAAACGCAAGTGTACTGAAAGCATTTGAAGACGGATCCGTCTTCAAAATGCGTTCAGTGTTACTATGGCAGCCAGGACGCTATTAAAGTCCTGATTGCCATAGTAGTAGTGGGGAGCGGGGGAGCGGCATACTTACAGTCCGTGCAGCTCCCGGGGCGCTCCAGAGTGATGTCAGAGCGCCCCATGTGCATGGATCATGTGATCCATGCGATCACGTCATCCATGTGCGTGGGGCGCCCTGACGTCACTCTGGAGCGCCCCGGGAGCCGCACGGATGGTAAGTATACTGCTCCCCGCTCCCCACTGCACTTTACCATGGCTGCCAGGACTTTAGCGTCCTGGCAGCCATGGTAACCATTGAGAAAAAGCTAAACGTCGCATCCGGCAATGCGCCGAAACGACGTTTAGCTTAAGGCCGGATCCGGATCAATGCCTTTCAATGGGCATTCATTCCGGATCCGGCCTTACGGCAAGTGTTCCGGATTTTTGGCCGGAGCAAAAAGCGCAGCATGCTGCGCTATTTGCTGCGGCCAAAAAACGTTCCGTTCCGGAACGGAAGACATCCTGATGCATCCTGAAGGACGGACTGTCCATTCAGAATGCATTAGGATAATCCTGATCAGTATTCTTCCGGCATAGAGCCCCGACGACGGAACTCTATGCCGGAAGACAAGAACGCAGATGTGAAAGAGCCCTAATTTGTCCAAATTTTTACAAGCAGTTCCTAATTTGTGTCTTTTATTCCATATAACATACTGAAAAGCTCTTTCATTTTTGGAATGGAAAAAAAGCAACTCCATGACCAACTGATTATGTTTAGCCAAACCTTTTGGCTACCACCTTTGTTTGAACGAGAGCTAGGCTGAGGTTCAAATATGGCTTGCTCTAGGGCAGGGATGCCCAACCTGCAGCCCTCAAGCTGTTGCAAAACTACAACTCTCAGCCAGTGATGAGCGGCAGGAACAATATTCAAATTTGCGATATTTCGCGAATATTTGGGCGAATATTCGTCATATATTCGAGAATTTGTGATCTCCAGTCATTATTTTCTCGATTTGCGAGAAAAATTTGCAATATGAAAATTCGCGTTCAACACTACTCCTAAAGTCAAGGATATTGCAGCCTTCTCATTGGCCCACAAGCAAGAAGCAGTGAGAGATCATGGGTACTGATAAAATTATTATTTTTTTGGGAATATTTGCGAATACGAATATATAGCACTATATTCTAGATATTCGCGAATTCTTGAAGTGCCGATATTCGCGATATAAATTTGCGATTAGAATACTACTCCCAGCATACCCGTACAGACTACAACTACCTACAGCAGGGCATGATAGGAAATGTAGTTTTACAACAGCTGGAAGGCCGCAGGTTGATCATCCCTGCTCTAGGGGTTCAGGTTACCTAATTTTGCGTTATAGCATAAGACAACCATATTCATTTACATGTTGGATCTATTTTGAGATCGCACTTCCAAGTTTTGGGTAGAGGTTGAGCTGTTTCACCAATACAGGTCTTCTTGCCTCCTGCACAGACTGGGATAAGCTGGGCCCATCTTGTAGTATACAGTATGTGTTATGTCATATCCCATATTGGACAGAGGCCCCCTTGGCTCCACGAGGTCTGCCTCACTATGTGGTTAGATAAACATTCTCTTTGTGGGAGACTCAATTATTAGGGGTACAGATAGGGCGATCTGTCACAAAGGCCGGGATCGGCGGACTGTCTTTCTGGTGCTCGAGTTCGACACATCGTGGATCGGGTTGACAGATTACTGGGAGGGGATGGAGAAGATTCAGTTGTCATGGTCCATATCGGAACCAATGACGAAGTTAGCGGTAGGTGGAGCGTCCTTAAAAATAATTTTAGGGATTTGGGTCACAAGCTTAGGGCAAGGACCTCAAAGGTAGTGTTTTCCGAAATACGACCGGTACCACGAGCCACACAAGAAAGGCAGCGGGAGATTAGGGAGGGGAACAAGTGGCTCCAGAACTGGTGCAGGAAGGAGGGGGTTGGGTTCCTGAAGAACTGGGCGACTTCTCTGTACAGGCTTTATCGTAGGGACGGGCTGCACCTCAATGGGGAAAGGGGCAGCTGTGCTGGGGAGAAGATGGCTAGAAGGTTGGAGGAGTGTTTAAACTAGGGACTGGGGGGGAGGAAAATTACATTATAGGAGGGGAAGATAGGGCAGATAGAGACTGGGGGGAAGGTAGTGGGACTGGCGGAGAAATGGAAGGAGGGACTAGAACAGTTCAGAAGGAAAGGTGTAGGGTAAAAAATATACATAAACCTCTTAAATGCCAGAAGCCTGACTAATAAAACTGGGGAGCTGGAATTAGTGATGTGTGAGCAGGACTATGACATAGTGGGAATAACTGAGACACGGCTGGATGACAGCTACGACAGTGGGAATAACTGAGACACGGCTGGATGATAGCTATGACAGTGGGAATAACTGAGACACGGCTGGATGATAGCTATGACAGTGGGAATAACTGAGACACGGCTGGATGATAGCTATGACAGTGGGAATAACTGAGACACGGCTGGATGATAGCTATGACAGTGGGAATAACTGAGACACGGCTGGATGATAGCTATGACAGTGGGAATAACTGAGACACGGCTGGATGATAGCTATGACAGTGGGAATAACTGAGACACGGCTGGATGATAGCTATGACAGTGGGAATAACTGAGACACGGCTGGATGATAGCTATGACAGTGGGAATAACTGAGACACGGCTGGATGATAGCTATGACAGTGGGAATAACTGAGACACGGCTGGATGATAGCTATGACAGTGGGAATAACTGAGACACGGCTGGATGATAGCTATGACAGTGGGAATAACCTGAGACACGGCTGGATGATAGCTATGACAGTGGGAATAACTGAGACACGGCTGGATGATAGCTATGACAGTGGGAATAACTGAGACACGGCTGGATGATAGCTATGACAGTGGGAATAACTGAGACACGGCTGGATGATAGCTATGACAGTGGGAATAACTGAGACACGGCTGGATGATAGCTATGACAGTGGGAATAACTGAGACACGGCTGGATGATAGCTATGACAGTGGGAATAACTGAGACACGGCTGGATGATAGCTATGACAGTGGGAATAACTGAGACACGGCTGGATGATAGCTATGACAGTGGGAATAACTGAGACACGGCTGGATGATAGCTATGACAGTGGGAATAACTGAGACACGGCTGGATGATAGCTATGACAGTGGGAATAACTGAGACACGGCTGGATGATAGCTATGACAGTGGGAATAACTGAGACACGGCTGGATGATAGCTATGACAGTGGGAATAACTGAGACACGGCTGGATGATAGCTATGACAGTGGGAATAACTGAGACACGGCTGGATGATAGCTATGACAGTGGGAATAACTGAGACACGGCTGGATGATAGCTATGACAGTGGGAATAACTGAGACACGGCTGGATGATAGCTATGACAGTGGGAATAACTGAGACACGGCTGGATGATAGCTATGACAGTGGGAATAACTGAGACACGGCTGGATGATAGCTATGACAGTGGGAATAACTGAGACACGGCTGGATGATAGCTATGACAGTGGGAATAACTGAGACACGGCTGGATGATAGCTATGACAGTGGGAATAACTGAGGACACGGCTGGATGATAGCTATGACAGTGGGAATAACTGAGACACGGCTGGATGATAGCTATGACAGTGGGAATAACTGAGACACGGCTGGATGATAGCTATGACAGTGGGAATAACTGAGACACGGCTGGATGATAGCTATGACAGTGGGAATAACTGAGACACGGCTGGATGATAGCTATGACAGTGGGAATAACTGAGACACGGCTGGAGTGATAGCTATGACAGTGGGAATAACTGAGACACTGCTGGATGATAGCTATGACAGAATGGGAATAACCGAGACACGGTATAGCGATGATAGCTATGACAGTGGGAATAACTGAGACACGGCTGGATGATAGCTATGACAGTGGGAATAACCGAGACACGGCTGGATGATAGCTATGACAGTGGGAATAACTGAGACACGGCTGGATGATAGCTATGACAGTGGGAATAACTGAGACACGGCTGGATGATAGCTATGACAGTGGGAATAACTGAGACACGGCTGGATGATAGCTATGACAGTGGGAATAACCGAGACACGGCTGGATGATAGCTATGACAGTGGGAATAACTGAGACACGGCTGGATGATAGCTATGACAGTGGGAATAACTGAGACACGGCTGGATGATAGCTATGACAGTGGGAATAACTGAGACACGGCTGGATGATAGCTATGACAGTGGGAATAACTGAGACACGGCTGGATGATAGCTATGACAGTGGGAATAACTGAGACACGGCTGGATGATAGCTATGACAGTGGGAATAACTGAGACACGGCTGGATGATAGCTATGACAGTGGGAATAACTGAGACACGGCTGGATGATGGCTATGACAGTGGGAATAACTGAGGCACAGCTGGATGATAGTTATGACTGGGCAGTTAATGTACATGGTTACAGTCTGTTTAGAAAGGATTGCAAAAACCGGAGAGGGGTTCTCCTTTATGTAAAGTCCTGTCTAAAGCCCACAGTCCGAGAAGATATAAGTGAGGGACATGGACATGTGGAGTCACTGTGGGTAGAAACACATGGAGGCAAAAACAATAATAAAAGACCAATCGGAGTTTATTATAAGCCACCTAATATACCGGAGTCCACAGATAACCTACTTCTAAACGAGATAGACGAGGCGGCAAATCATAATGAGGTGGTTATGGGAGAACTCCGCAGATATAGACTGGGAAGCTGAGACCTGTACATCTCATAAAGGAAAAAGGTACTGGGCAATAACCAAAGACAATGACCTCTCCCAACTGGTTCCGGACCCGACTAGAGGGACGGCCATTACTGGATTTAGTATTAACCAATCGACCTGACAGAACAGCAGACGTGCAGGTCGGGGAACACCTGGGAAATAGTGACCAGAAAGTACCATATTTTTCGCCCTATAAGACGCACCTAGGTTTTAGAGGAGGACAATAAGAAAAAAATATTTTTATTGTAAATTATATAAATGGTAAAAAGTATAAATCTGAAGGTGTCGGCCTCTACAGAGCAATGAGGGGGAAGTTGCAGACAGCGATGAGGAGAAAGCAGAGCTATAAAACACTGTATTCACTGAGGAAAATAAACTGTCAGATGAAATGCAGAATGTAAAAGTAAATTCGCCATTAAAAGTGTCCTGTCTGACCCAGAAAGTACAGTGGTGTCTATGTGCAGACTCTATACTGACAGGGAGTGTCCCACAGGATTGGCGCATAACAAATGTGGTGCCAATATTCAAAAAGAGTCCAAAAACAGAGCCTGGAAACTATAGGCCGGTAAGTGTAACATCTGTCGTGGGTAAACTGTTTGAAGGTTTTCTAAGAGATGCTATCTTGGAGGACCTCAATGAAAATTGGCTTCATGAGGGATCGGTCATGCCAAACTAATTTAATCAGTTTCTATGAGGAGGTAAGTTCTAGACTTGACAGCGGCGAATCAATGGATGTCGTGTATCTGGACTTCTCCAAAGCATCTGACACTGTACCACATAAAAGGTTTGTATATAAGATGAGAATGCTCGGACTGGGAGAAAACGTCTGTATGTGGGTAAGTAACTGGCTGAGTGATAAGAAACAGAGGGTGGTTATTAACGGTACACACTCAGATTGGGTCACTGTCACTAGTGGGGTACCTCTGGGGTCAGTACTGGAGGGGTCACTGTCACTAGTGGGGTACCTCAGGGGTCAGTACTGGAGGGGTCACTGTCACTAGTGGGGTACCACAGGGGTCAGTACTGGAGGGGTCACTGTCACTAGTGGGGTACCACAGGGGTCAGTACTGGAGGGGTCACTGTCACTAGTGGGGTACCACAGGGGTCAGTACTGGACCCTGCTCTCTACAATATATTTTTTAATGATCTTGTAGAAGGCTTGCACAGTAAAAGGACAGAAGAGAACACTATACTGTATATATACTACAGAGGAGAGCACTGCTTGAAAAAGGTTCCATGGAGTGAACTGAAACGTTGCATCTTTGGTGAATAAAGCACGTCACTTTAATGGAAGTGCCGCGGTATATGTTGGTAAGGCTGATTAGTCAGCCTGCATTTGTGGGAGGGGAGGAGGCTCTTCATATACGAGCCACAGCCTCACTCACAGGTGTGTGTTCTCAGGTGCACTCACTCCCTGGCGCGCGTTCTCAGGTGCACTCACTCCCTGGCGCGCGTTCTCAGGTGCACTCACTCCCCGGCGCGCGTTCTCAGGTGCACTCACTCCCCGGCGCGCGTTCTCAGGTGCACTCACTCCCCGGCACGTGTTCTCAGGTGCACTCACTCCCCGGCGCGCATTCTCAGGTGCACTCACTCCCCGGCGCGCGTTCTCAGGTGCGGAGCTGCCGCTGGGTGTCATTAGCAGACTAGCTTCTCTGGTGGTAGGATTCTTTCTTTGCAGCATTGAGCTTGTTATTTTGCTCTCTGCTACCATAACATGCACGCGCCATACTACGTAAGTAGGTTGGGCCGGGGCCGTCTCTCCAGGCCGGTTGGAACCGACTTTGCTAGCGAACGGGAGGCTTCGCCTCAGAATCCGTTGCCTCAGGTTTGCTCGTTGGGGCTGAATCCTTCTATTTCTTTTCACCTTTGTTTGTTGGTGATAGGAGTTGGTTCCTATAAATCTTACAAGTTTCACTTTGCTTTGTTCATCTCATGAAAAGTTACTTCAGCCGGTTTGCTGTAAAGGCAGAGTTACCCAGCTGCACGTGACGTCATGTTTGGAGATCGGACGCAGCTGTTATTGTTTAGGCCTCTTGCTGTAGCTGTTCCTTGCCACGTGTCTCCCCCCTCCCCCGCTACCACCATCCTTAGACTTCACATATTTCACTGCTCCACGTACTTAAACCCTGCCGCACTTTCACGCTCTGCTGTTATCCTGAGCGGCATTTACACTTTCGGCTTTTATTTCATGTCTTATGCTGCATCCGCATGTCCTTACTGTCCTGCACTTTCCTACTCTTGGTTTGTATTCACTGAGATTGGTCTCACATTCAAGCTGCGGTCACCTGTTGGCTGCTACATCTCATTCCATCCCCAGCCGACAGCCGGATCCGTATTACACGCCTGTTATTACATGTTGTATACTCTGCTTACAGCCATAGCTGCTACTGTTACTCCGTTTTTATTCTCTGGACGCACCACCCTGGTGTTCCCATATTGCTCCACTCACAACCAGAGCTGCGTTCATGCGTCGACTGGTATACCATGTTTGCTCTGCTCAGTGTGAGAGCTGTGTTTACACGTCCACTGTCACATCATGTTCATACTAGGCTTGTTTCTGAGCTGCATTCACGTTCACTGTTACATCATGTTTATGCTCCACTCACATTTAGAGCTTCTGTTCTACCAATTTCATTCTCGGGCACACCCAGAGGTGCATTCACAGTACGCTGTCAAATCATTTTTTGCACTCCACCCACGACCAGAGTTGCATTCATAAGTCTATCGGTATATCATGTTTGCTCTACTCGCACCCAGAGTTGCATTCACACGTCCTATGCTACTACAAGTTCTTTCCAGGTCCATTTCAAGAACTGCATTCATGTCGCTGTTACATCTATGTTATGCTCCGTTCACAACCAGAGCTGCTGTTATACCAAATTTCATGCTCTGCTTATACCCAGAGTTGTGTTCACACTTCTACTGCTACACCAGGTCGTATACCCCACTGACCAAAGCAGCTTTCCATGTCTGCTGTCACATCAAGTTAATATTCCGTTCACATCCAAAGCTGCGTCCGCATGTCTTCTTTTACATCTTGGCCTATACTCCATTCACTACTAGAGCTGTGTTCACGTGTCTGCTTTTGCATCACGTCAATACTCTGCTCACTTTCAGGTTGCATTTATACGTCTGCTTTATACCATGCTTTTCATGCGCTACCCATACTCAGAGCTGCGCCCATACCATGTTTTTAAGGTACCACTCACATCCAAAGCTCCATTCACCCATTTGTTGTTACATCTTGTGTTGTACTCTGCTCCCACTCAAAGCTGCATTCTCCTGTTTATTGCTACATCATGGTTTTGCTCAATCTCACCGAGGCAGTCTGCACCCACCGCTCCGGTACCTCTCTCCTGACAAACATAACTGCGTTCTTTTCAGGCTTACGTTCCTTTCCTCGGTGGTCTGTTACATTCCATAGGCCTACTTTTTTTTTTCCTTTTAATCCTGGTTCATATTCACTCAGACTGGTCTCCTTTTTACTTCTGGTTTGTATTCACTCAGACTGGTCTCCTTTTTACTTCTGGTTTGTATTCACTCAGACTGGTCTCCTTTTTACTTCTGGTTTATATTCACTCAGATTGGTCTTCTGCCCCAGTTCACCAAACAGCTCCTTAGCGGAGGTCAGTGGGCCAATAGGAGTAAGTTTCCTGCTATGTTTTCACAAGCTGTTCATTTGTTTGTCACGATAAGAGACTTCTCTAAGGCTACTTTCACACGCCCCGAACGGATCCGTACGTCCCCAATGCATTCTGAATGGATGCGGATCCATTCAGAATGCATCAGTTTGGCTCCGTTCCGCCTCCATTCCGCTCAGGAGAAGGACACCCAAACACTGCTTGCAGCGTTTTGGTGTCCGCCTGGCCTTGCAGCCTTTGGCGTCCCTATTAATATACCATTGGATCGGAGTTTTCTCCAATCTGATGGTATATTTTAACTTGAAGCATCCCCATCACCATGGGAACGCCTCTATGTTAGAATATACCATCGGATTTGAGTTAGATCGTGAAAACTCAGATCCGACAGTATATTCTAACGCAGAGGCGTTCCCTTAGTGATGGGGACACTTCAAGTTATAATATACTAAAAACTGTGTACATAACTGCCCCTGCTGCCTGGCACCACCCGATCTCTCACAGGGGGCCGTGATCTGCACAATTAACCCCTTAGGTGCCGCACCTGAGGGGTTAATTGTGCGGATCACAGCCCCCAGATTGGGAGCTGACAGGCAGCAGGGGCCAGACCCCCCTCCCCAGTATTAATGGCCAGTGCGGCCCCCCTCCCTCCCTCCCCAGTATTAGCATTGGTGGCCAGTGCGGCCCCCCCCAGTATTAACATTGGTGGCCAGTGCGGCCCCTCCCTCCTTCCCCAGTATTAGCATTGGTGGCCAATGCCCCCCCTCCCTCCCTCCCTCCCTCCCCAGTATTAGCATTGGTGGCCAGTGCTAATACTGGGGAGGGACGGAGGGGGGGGGGGCCGCACTGGCCACCAATGCTAATACTGGGGAGGGAGGGAAGGGGGGCTGCACTGGCTCCCAATGCTAATACTGGGGAGGGAGGGGGGGGGGGGCCGCACTGGCCACCAATGCTAATACTGGGGAGGGAGGAAGTGGGTGTGGCACCTGAGGGGTTAATTGTGCGGCTCACAGCCCTTTGTAAGAGATCGGGTGGTGCCAGGCAGCAGGGGGCAGTTATGTACACAGTTCTTAGTATATTCTAACTTGAAGCGTCCCCATCACCATGGGAACGCCTCTGTGTTAGAATATACTGTCGGGTCTGAGTTTTCACTATCTTGAAAACTCAGATCTGAAAAAGCTGTTATGCAGACGGATCCGTTCTGAATGGATACCATCGTTTGCTTTATAGGTGCCGATCCGGCTGTGCAGATACCTTGACGGATCCGCACCGAACGGAAGTGTGAAAGTGGCCTTAGCGAACTTGCAAGCCACGATCATGGCTTAGGGAACACAACAAGCCATTTAGTCAGGTTAGCTAAGACACGCCTAGCTGGGTTAGGTTGTTCACGTTGTTTCTCTCCCTAGAGTTCTTTGGATATCTCTTGGCCGTAGCAATGACATATATATATATTTTACATTCGCCTAAAGAATTATTAGGAACACCTGTTCTATTTCTTATTAATGTGATTATCTATTCAACCAATCACATGGCAGTTGCTTCAATGCATGTAGGGTTGTGGTCCTGGTCAAGACAATCTCCTGAACTCCAAACTGAAGGCGTGGCATGGTTGTTTGTGCCAGACGGGCCGGTCTGAGTATTTCACAATCTGCTCAGTTACTGGGATTTTCTAGGGTTTACAAAGAATGGTGTGAAAAGGGAAAAACCTCCAGTATGCAGGCAGTCCTGTGGGCGAAAATGCTTTGTTGATGCTGGAGGTCAGAGGAGAATGGGCGACTGATTCAAGCTGATAGAAGAGCAATGTTGACTGAAATAACCACTCGTTACAACCAAGCTATGAAGCAAAGCATTTGTGAAGCCACAACATGCACAACCTTGAGGCAGATGGCTACAACAGCAGAAGACCCCACCGGGTACCACTCATCTCCACTACAAATAGGAAAAAGAGGCTACAATTTGCACAAGCTCACCAAAATTGGACTGTTGAAGACTGGAAAAATGTTGCCTGGTCTGATGAGTCTCGATTTCTGTTGAGACATTCAAATGGTAGAGTCCGAATTTGGCGTAAACAGAATGAGAACTTGTATCCATCATGCCTTGTTACCACTGTGCAGGCTGGTGGTGGTGGTGTAATGGTGTGGGGGATGTTTTCTGGGCACACTTTAGGCCCCTTAGTGCCAATTGGACATCGTTTAAATGCCACGGGCTACCTGAGCATTGTTTCTGACCATGTCCATCCCTTCATGACCACCATGTACCCATCCTCTGATGGCTACTTCCAGCAGGATAATGCACCATGTCACAAAGCTCAAATTGGTTTCTTGAACATGAAAATGAGTTCACTGTACTAAAGTGGCCCCACAGTCACCAGATCTCAACCCAATACAGCATCTTTGGGATGTGGTGGAACAAGAGCTTCGTGCCCTGGATGTGCATCCCTCAAATCTCCATCAACTGCAAGATGCTATCCTATCAATATGGGCCAACATTTCTAAAGAATGCTATCAGCACCTTGTTGAATCAATGCCACGTAGAATTAAGGCAGTTCTGAAGGCAAAAGGGGGGGTCCAACACCGTATTAGTATGGTGTTCCTAATAATTCTTTAGGTGAGTGTGTATAATATATATATATATTTTGCAAGAAAAAGTATGTGAATCCTTTGGAATGATATGGATTTCTGCACAAATTGGTCATAAAATGTGATCTGATCTTCATCTAAGTCACAACAATAGACAATCACATTCTGCTTAAACTAATAACAGACAAAGAATTAAATGTTACCATGTTTTTATTGCACACACCATGTAAGCATTCACAGTGCAGGTGGAAAAAGTATGTGAACCCTTGGATTTAATAACTGGTTGAACCTCCTTTTGCAGCAATAACTTCAACCAAACGTTTCCTGTAGTTGCAGATCAGACGTGCACAACGGTCAGGAGTAATTCTTGACCATTCCTCTTTAGAGAACTGTTTCAGTTCAGCAATATTTTTGGGATGTCTGGTGTGAATCGCTTTCTTGAGGTCAGGCCACAGCATCTCAATTGGGTTGAGGTCAGGACTCTGACTGGGCCACTTCAGAAGGCGTATTTTCTTCTGTTTAAGCCATTCTGTTGATTTAATTCTATGCTTTGGGTTGTAGTCCTGTTGCAACACCCATCTTCTGTTGAGCTTCAGCTGGTGGACAGATGGCCTTAAGTTCTCCTGCAAAATGTCTTGATAAACTTGGGAATTTATTTTTCCTTTGATGATAGCAACCCGTGCAGGCCCTGACGCAGCAAAGCAGCCCCTAACCATGATACCCCCACCACCATACTTCACAGTTGGAATGAGGTTTTGATGTTGGTGTGCTGTGCCTCTTTTTCTCCACACATAGTATTGTGTATTTCTTCCAAACAACTCAACTTTGGTTTCATCTGTCCACAGAATATTTTGCCAGTACTGCTGAGGAACATCCAGATGCTCTTGTGCAAACTGTAAACGTGCAGCAATGTTTTTTTGGGACAGCAGTGGCTTCCTCTGTGGTATCCTCCCATGAAATCTATTCTGGTTTAGTGTTTTACGTATCGTAGATTCGCTAACAGGGATGTTAGCATATGCCAGAGACTTCTGTAAGTCTTTAGCTGACACTCTAGGATTCTTCTTACCTCATTGAGCAGTCTGCGCTGTGCTCTTGCAGTCATCTTTACAGGACGGCCACTCCTAGGGAGAGTAGCAGCAGTGCTGAACTTTCTCCATTTATAGACAATTTGTCTTACCGTGGACTGATGAACAGCAAGGCTTTTAAAGATACTTTTATAGCGCTTTCCAGCTTTATGCAAGTCAACAATTCTTAATCGTAGGTCTTCTGAGAGCTCTTTTGTGCGAGGCATCATTCACATCAGGCAATACTTCTTGTGAAAAGCAAACCCAGAACTGGTGTGTGTTATTTTATTTTTTATATAGGGCAGCTGTAACAAACGCCTCCAATCTCATCTCATTGATTGTACTCCAGTTGGCTGACACCTCACTTCAATTAGCTCTTGGAGATGTCATTAGTCTAGGGGTTCACATACTTTTTCCACCTGCACAGTGAATGTTTACATGGTGTGTTCAATAAAAACATAGTAACATTAAATTCTTTGTGCGTTATTAGTTTAAGCAGACTGTGATTGTCTATTGTTGTGACTTAGATGAAGATCAGAATGCATTTTATGACCAATTTGGGAAGAAATCCATATCATTCCAAAGGGTTCACATACTTTTTCTTGCAACTGTATATATGGCATTAGCTCTCACAAGTTTCTTCACCAGACACCAAGTTCAAGGTCCAAACGTGAGCTTTATTTTCAGAGAACAAACATAAATTAACACCTTGCCCGTCTGGGCTCTAACTAAACATCAAATATCCCTACCTCACTTAAAGCGCCCTTCACACACAGTAATAATATGCGGCTTTTCCAACTTCTCAGCCTGTAGCAAGTCCAGTACCTTTGGGGGTATGTGGTCTAGCAATCCTGCTGACTCTGACCCTGCAACCGCCGTTTCCCCGACCTCGCGGAATCCCCCAAAGTTCAGGCTATCACCTAGCCCTGTGGCCCCTCAGCCAGCCCGGACTCCAGCAGGACTCTGTTGCACAAAGAATTATTTCCCCCCACACTGACATACTGGGAGGTACTTTATGCCAGCCTGATTCCAGCAGGCCTCACCTGCGATCACCTCAGGTGAAAGGGAATACCCGTGCTGGAAGTGTGTGGACTGGCAGCTCCCACTAACAAGCCTAACTACCAGTCCAAGGTTAATTTATGGAACTCTATGTTGACGGCTGGATTAACGCAAGACAAAACGTGATGTGAACCCAGCCTTAGCTGAAGGGGTGATTTTTAATCTCTGGATGTAAATAAGAATTTTCCCCATCACTGACATCAAGCAGAGATCCTGAACACAGTAAGGAATTTGCTGGACTTAGTATCAGGCAGTGATGGAGGGACTGGAGAAACCCCGCATCACTCAAGATTCAGCCCAGCGGAGTAATACATCATGAAGACGAGCAGCTCAGACCCCCTTCACATCCCAGACTGAAGGGCTGCATGTCGGCTCCAGGGGATACTCGGCTTCTCAGGACAATTGTCTCATCCCTGTGAAGGAATGCAGCTGGAGGCAGCCGGGCCCTTTGATATGAGACCTCACTTTTCATTACATCAAGCACAATAAATTTGTGTTCCAGATACAATCGGTATCTGCTGGTGGCAGTCAGGACCTTGTCTCGTCCCGCCGGACGGCACCCAGGCTTTCCTGTATATCTGAAGCAGAGGGGCGCCAGGAGTTCTCCAAACAAAGACAGAGATTTGTGTCATGGGACCACGAGTCTGTAATATAAACGCTTATTAACCATCTATCTCTCCTTTACCATCACAACATGGCTCATAACTGAGACCACAGGCCTTACATAATATCAAGTCTTCTCGGATCTTCCAAGTTACAGTAATTGTCATATTCTCCAGTCTTTGCTGATCCAGAGAAATATCCTGTATTATACTCCAGAGCTTCACTCACTATTCTGCTGGTGCAGTCACTGTGTACATACATTACTTATCCTTTACTGATCCTGAGTTACATCCTGTCCTGTATTATACTCTAGAGCTGCACTCACTATTCTGCTGGTGCAGTCACTGTGTACATACATTACTTATCCTGTACTGATCCTGAGTTACATCCTGTATTATACTCCAGAGCTGCACTCACTATTCTGCTGGTGCAGTCACTGTGTACATACATTACTTATCCTGTACTGATCCTGAGTTACATCCTGTATTATACTCCAGAGCTGCACTCATTATTCTGCTGGTGCAGTCACTGTGTACATACATTACTTATCCTGTGTTATACTCCAGAGCTGCACTCACAGTGTCCCGCTATGTGTTATATGTGGGCAATTTAAACTTTTGAACTGACATATTTTATGTATTGTAGTATCAAGCTGTAATTCCTATTATCAGGCTGTTAGTGTCATTACACATCTATTTGCCCCTAGGGCCAGGGAGGCTCTGCTAACCGTGAGTAGAAACAACTAATACCCCTATCGGCCCACCGTAACTCACGTGTTGTGCCTGTGGATCTGGTCGCTGCATATAAAATTGGTGTCGGGAACAGGATCCAAACTCCTCTGCGCCTTATGAGAACAAGCCCTGCTTGTTTACTTGAGAGACTTTAAATGTGCTTTAACACAGTGGAAACTTTATTGAGCTGGAAAGTTATCCAAGTAACTTGAAATTGCACAGGGATATTATACCAGTCACCTGCTTTATTAAAAGTGAGAAAAATCGTATATTTTTGTGTTAACAACACTGTTTGCAGTCAGTGAATTGCACCTAAAATGGCTGCTTGAGAGCTTCTTGACATATTTGCTGCGCCATACCAGTGGTAACTGCCCCCACTTGAGCGGGAAAGAGTGAAGACAAACCCCCTTATGCAAAGCGAGAAAGCTAATTTACATTGTGCCACTGTTAGCGCTACTGACCAAAGCCGGCCTCGCCCCCTTCTTCATGCATGCAGACCTGGGAGGCGGCACGAGAGAAGAGCGTGACATGCGTGCGCACGTTGAGAAGACAGAAAGGAGGAGACGACATGGCCAAAGAGCACCGTGGTCACTCGTTGGAAATGCCCGCTGACCCCACGCCAGAGGCTGCCACCGGAAAGATAGAGGGAACTGAAGACCTCACACCAGAAGCTGCGTTGAAACAAACGGAGAAGATGTCCCTTACCGCACCCCTCGTGTTTGTTAAGCCAGCCGCGACTGAGACCCATGATGAAGAGGAGCTGCAGGCCCACATCTGGGAAGTGTGGGATCATTATTGGATGGAGCGTGGTGAGGATCCACTGCCCAGACCGTCCATCGCTGCAGTTCAGAATCCCCCTGAAAAGTCCACCATACATAATGTAGCCGAAAGGTCCAGTCAGGATCAGACCATGGAAGCACAACCCTCTATTGCTGCTGCCTGTAGAGAAGGCCGAATTGTGGGCCAAGCTATCAGCCAAAATTAAGTCCGCCTGGCTCCAGTAAGGAGACTAGGCGGGTCCTTTCTTTCTGTAAACAGAGAGGCTTTGGTTTTATTAGTGATTTGGAGACCAACAGAGACTATTATGTTAACCGGCGAACTGTAAAGAGGAAAGATCTCCCCAGCAGGCTTCAGAGTCTGTATGGAAATTAGATTGTGGAGTTTACCCCTGCCGAAGGTACTAGAGGGCCTTATTCTACAGCAGTTACGCAGCCTGCGCCAAAGGCCGAATCTTGGGAGCCAGCAGAGGACCTTGAGTCCAAAGAAGAGGAAGAGCATGAGCTATCTACCGCCCCTGGGCGGACGACTGTAAAATCTGTGCTACTTCCTGCCCCCAGTCAGAGCCAGGTGCCTACGGGATTTGATGGCACCAACATATTGTGGCAGCCCGCCATTGCCACCAGAGACCCTGAGGACCACCATAGGTCCAAGCCTAAACAAAGACATCCCCGATCGCAAACTGAACCTGTGGATGTCCAGACAGCAGGACAAGAGTGCCTGAGACGCCTACTGCAGATGTCTGTGCAATCCAGAGAGGAAGCTCAAAAGAACTCTCCTATAGCTGTAGCAGTACCAAAAGAGATATGGCCTACAGAAAACTCCAGCACTAGACAGAAAAATAGCTTTGGTCATACCAGCCGTCTTTGAGGAACCCGCTGTTGAGCCGGAGCCCAATGCAAGAGAAAAACCTCCCATCTTCGAGATACCTGTTTTGGGTTGGAGCCTACAGTTTCTAAAACGAAATTTCGATGGGACGCTCGACCACAATGTTCCTGTCGGGTAGTCCACTGTATACGTTTGTACCCTCAAGTCTAGACACTATCCCTAAATAGGCAGGTTGGCCAACTAGCTAAATGGAGCAAAAGACACTGTTTGCTTGAGTAACTCTCTTTCTGTTTGTGTTTGAGTGGTCGTTTACCATACCACTAGAGAGCCCTCTGCTATTTTAAAGGACTCTACCAATGACTCCAGCAATATTACAGCAAAAATTCACAGTTGCACCCTTGTTTTGCGCATTTTGTTCCCTTTTTACCCCTTCTCAGGTTGTCTAGGACTTAAAAAACAAGTTTTATGCAACGTTCAAGATGTGCCCAGAAATACTTTTCTGTGTCTTATCCTATGCAATGCACATCCTTTTAATCAGAAACTTTTGCATGTTAACCTATTGGATTACAAAATATTTATACTGTATATGTCATGGACTGTATTGCCCCAATATGAGATCAACGCCCATTTTTGCCACCGTCAAGCACTGAAGATTGCATCACCCACTTTTCTTTTTGCATCAAGAAAACCAGAAAAATGTAAATTATAAAGTGTATTGTTATGCATAACCCTTTTCTTATAGGAGGTTATCAAAGTGACATAATAGTAGTTTGCAATAATGTATGCATACTTTTGTTTGCAACGTATGTTTGGTGTCCATCAAGACACACGCCGAGGATGGCTTACCTTAAACCAAGGGGTGATGCAGTGTCCCACAATGTGTTATATGTGGGCACTTTAAACTTTTGAACTGTCATATTTAATGTATTGTGGTATCAAGCTGTAATTCCTATTATCAGGCTGTTAGGAGTGTCATTGCATCTACTTGCCCCAAGGTGGTGCTGGCATTACTTTAATATACAGGGTGGGCCATTTACATGGATACACCTTAATAAAATGGGAATGGTTGGTGATATTAACTTCCTGTTTGTGGCACGTTAGTATATGTGAGGGGGGAAACTTTTCAAGATGGGTGGTGACCAAGGCGGCCATTTTGAAGTCTGCCATTTTAAATCCAACTTTAGTTTTTTCAATAGGAAGAGGGTCATGTGACACATTAAACTTATTGGGAATTTCACAAGAAAAACAATGTTGTGCTTGGTTTTAACGTAACTTTATTCTTTCATGAGTTATTTACAAGTTTCTGACCACTTATAAAATGTGTTCATTGTGCTGCCCATTGTGATGGATTGTCAATGCAACCCTCTTCGCCCACTCTTCACACACTAATAGCAACACCGCAGGAGAAATGCTAGCACAGGCTTTCAGTATCCGTAGTTTCAGGTGCTGCACATCTCGTATCTTCACAGCATATGCTGAAACTACGGATACTGGAAGCCTGTGCTAGCATTTCTCCTGCGGTGTTGCTATCAGTGTGTGAAGAGTGGGAGAAGAGGGTCAGAGGAGTTATTTACACATCAGTTGGATGAAATTAGTGATGCGCAACCATTATTGCCAGCGGATGTAGATAACAGGGATATGTCTCAGTCAGGCAGCATTACACACATGGACGTACGGTGTGATGATGATGATGTTGTACCCGCTGCTGCTTCCTTTGCTGAGTTGTCAGATACAAGTGAAGCGGTTGATGATGACGATGTGTCCGTGGATGTCACGTGGGTGCCCGCTCGAAGAGAAGAACAGGGGGAAAGTTCAGATGGGGAGACAGAGAGGAGGAGGAGACGAGTTGGAAGCAGGGGGAGGTCGTCGCAAGGAGCTAGTGGCACAGTCAGACAGCATGTATTGGCACCCGGGGTCAGCCAGACAGCACGCCAATCAACGCATGCTGTTGCCACCACCAGAATGCCGTCATTGCAAAGCTTAGTAGTGTGGCATTTATTTTGTGTGTCTGCCTCTGATAACAGCGATGCCATTTGCAATCAGTGCCAAAAGAAACTGAGTCGTGGGAAGTCCAACACCCACCTAGGTACAACTGCTTTGCGAAGGCACATGATCTCACATCACAAACGCCTATGGGATCAACACATGAGTAAAAGCAGCACACAAACTCAAAGCCACCATCCTCCTCCTGGTCCAGCATCTTCAGCCATGTCAACCACTGCTGTCCTCCTTGCCCCCTCTCAACCATCCGCCACTCCGCCTTGAGCAGTTCCTGCTCATCTGCCCACAGTCAGGTGTCTGTCAAGGACATGTTTGAGCGTAAGAAGCCAATGTCACAAAGTCACCCCCTTGCCCGGCGTCTGACAGCTGGCTTGTCTGAACTCTTACCCCGCCAGCTTTTACCATACAAGCTGGTGGAGTCTGAGGCCTTCAAAAAATTTGTAGCTATTGGGACACCGCAGTGGAAGGTACCAGGCCGAAATTTCTTTGCACAAAAGGCAATCCCCAACCTGTACTCGATTGTGCAAAAGGAAGTCATGGCATGTCTGGCACACAGTGTTGGGGCAAGGGTCCATATGACCTCTGATACCTGGTCAGGGCAGGTATATCACTTACACTGCGCATTGGGTGAACCCGCTCACGGCTGCCAAGCATGGAATGCGTGGCTCTGCAGAGGAGTTGGTGACACCGCCACGACTTGCAGGCAGGCCTGCTGCCACCTCTACTCCTCCTACTCCATCCTCTTCCATAACCTCCTCGGCTGAGTCCTCTTCTGCTGCTGCGTCTTGTTCCACATCAACGGCACCCCCCCAGCTCCCCAGGGGCTATTCCACATCCCGGATACAACAGTGTCACGCCGTCTTGGGGTTGACTTGCCTGAAAGCAGAGAGTCACACCGGACCAGCACTCCTGTCCGCCCTGAACGCACAGGTGGATCCGTGGCTGACTCCGCACCAACTGGAGATCGGCAAAGTGGTGTGTGACAACGGAAGCAATTTGTTGGCGGCATTGAATTTGGGCATGTTGACACATGGGCCGTGCATGGCACATGTGTGTAATCTGATCGTACAATGCTTTGTGCATAAGTACCCAGGCTTACAGGACGTCCTCAAGCAGGCAGGAAGGTGTGTGGCCATTTCAGGCATTCCTACACGGCCATGGTGCACTTTTCAGACATTCAGCGCCAAAACAACATGCCAGTGAGGCGCTTGATTTACGACAGCCCGACACGTTGGAATTCAACACTCCTAATGTTCGACCGCCTGCTCCAACAAGAAAAAGCCGTCAACGAGTATTTGTATGACCGGGATGCTAGGACAGCCTCTGCGGAGCTGGGAATTTTTTTGCCACGTTACTGGACGCTCATGCACAATGCCTGTAGGCTCATGCGTCCTTTTGAGGAGGTGACAAACCTAGTCAGTCGCACCGAAGGCACCATCAGCGACATCATCCCATTTGTTTTCTTCCTGGATCGTGCCCTGCGAAGAGTGCTGGATCAGGCCGTAGATGAGCGTGAAGAGGAAGAGTTGTGGTCACCATCATCACTACCAGAAATAGCCTTATCAGCATCGCTTGCTGGACCTGCGGCAATGCTGGAAGAGGATTTTGAGGAAGAGGAGTCAGAGGAGGAATGTGGCTTTGAGGAGGAGGAAGACCAACCACAGCAGGCATCCCAGGGTGCTCGTTGTCGCCCATCTGGTACACATGGTGTTGTACGTGGCTGGGGGGAAGAACAGACCTTCAGTGAGGACGAGGAACGGGACATGAGGAACTCGGCATCCAACCTTGTGCAAATGGGGTCTTTCATGCTGTTGTGCCTGTTTAGGGACTCTCATATAAAAAGGCTGAAGGAGAACGATCTGTACTGGGCGGCCACGCTACTAGACCCCCGGTATAAGCAGAAAGTGCCTGAAATGTTGCCGAATTACCGGAAGTCGGAAAGGATGCAGCAGTTCCAAAATAAATTAAGTATGCTTTACACAGCGTATAAGGGTGATGTCACAGCACAGCGGGAATCTAACAGGGGAAGAGGTGAAAGTAATCCTCCTCCTACCATGACCATGCCGGCAAGGACAGGACGCTTTACAGACGTGTTGTTGATGGAGGACATGCAGAGCTTTTTAAGTCCTACACATCGCCACAGCCCTTCGGGGTCCACCCTCAGAGAACGACTTGACCGACAGGTAGCAGACTACCTCGCCTTAACTGCAGATATTGACACTCTGAGGAGCGATGAACCCCTTGACTACTGGGTGTGCAGGCTTGACCTGTGGCCTGAGCTATCCCAATTTGCGATAGAACTTCTGGCCTGCCCCGCTTCAAGTGTCCTGTCAGAAAGGACCTTCAGTGCAGCAGGGGGTATTGTCACTGAGAAGAGAAGTCGCCTAGGTCAAAAAAGTCTAGATTACCTCACCTTTATTAAGATGAATGAGGGATGGATCCCAAAGGGACTGACAGTGGGCGATACATTCGACTAAAAAAAGGCCTGATGACTGAGATGAGCTGCCTTGGGCTAAAAATGGTCCACACGCTGCTGTATTTTATCTCTGAATGCCGGATGACTTGCGTGACTTATCCGCCACCAACTAGGGTTCAAGCTGCAATGTTTTAGGGCACTTTCTGCCTGGGAAACATCAATTTTTCTGGCCGCTGCTACAATACCTAGTTTTTCAGGCATGTGTACATGCCTAATTTTTCTGGCCTCTGGTGCAGCACTGTGGCTTCAAAAACCAAACAAAAACAAAAGGCACATACATGTGTCAATTCCCCTTCGTGATCGTTACCTTGTTGCGGTGAAGGGGCTTGCGTATCACAATGAAGCGACCACCTCTATGAGTGTGTTGGCAATGGCAATGTTGGCACACCCCAGATGATAGGGTCGTTGTTTTGTTGTGAACAGACCAAAAGCGATCGGCTGGATAATTTTGCATAGAAAAAACATTAATTTTCTTTGTGATCATCTAAGGTGATCATTGAAGCCTACTAGGCCAACAATGGGCCCACACTGCAGAATCATTGTTTTCTGGGTCACTTAACTGTCACTGAACTACCTCAGCATGACCATAGGCTTTGAAAAAACCCCATCGCCTGCATGCGCACGAGCACAGTCATCACTACACCAAGATTGACGCATATAGGAATACAATAGGGGACGTAACAGGGATTAAACTGATAAGAATAGTACTACTTAACACTCCGCTCATATTGGGATTGCACAGTACATCACACAGCGCACGCGCAGTGACCCAAATTGGAATTAAGAGGACCGACCAAGCATCTTTTTCCATCTCCCGGTTCCTAAAATCGATGCCATATACACATCCCCTGATAGGGGACGTAACAGGGATTAAACTGATAGGACTAGTACTACTTAACACACCTTATAATAACGCAGAGAGAGGAGTCTGAAGAAGAGGAGTCAGAGGAAGAAAGTGGCTTTGAGGAGGTGGGAGACCAAACACAGCAGGCGTCCCAGGGGGCTTGTTGTTACCTTTCGGGGACCCTTGGTGTTGTACGTGGCTGGGTGGAGGAAGAGACTTTCAATGAAATCAGTGAGGACAAGGAACGGGACATGCCTAGCTTGGTATACAACCTTGTGCAAATGGGGAGTTTGCGGTTGTGCAAATGGACTGTTTGCGGTTGTGCAAATGGACTGTTTGCGGCGCGTTAGACAGGGAGTTTGGTCTGTCACTGTGAAGCGGGCGTAACCGTTACACTACCTGATCGATACAACATCATACCTGATGTTTTAAAGCACGTTATTCCAAACAATTTAGGAATTTTAAGTGATTTATGCCCTTTATGGATTAAACATACACTATTTCAGATGACCCACTAAACCCAGGAGGTCAAATCAATATTCCAATAGTCTGCTGACTATAATTTCCTGTTTCTGGTCTTATATTAAAATATTACTTTTATTTTCCTTTTATTAAACTCTATATTTCACACACAAAAAAACACTCTTTAAAATGTATATGGAGGGCTTGGACCTGTGGGCTCAGTATCCGTATTTTCTGGTTAATCAGGAGGACACGCCGCACTTAGTAACAATGTTGCGTCCTAGACTATGTCTTTATTATATTGTCCCTCACTGACAGTTTCCCAGTTGCTATATTACTTGTATATTTCTGATCGGGCCCTCACACAGGTTCAGCGTCTGCAGATCGCCTCTCCCTAGTCCATCCTTAGCCCTACCATTCTTATTAAAATGTTACAGACACAGCTCCCCCAACATGTTCCACCGCAAACGCGGTGTCTTCAGGGGGGTGGAGCTACTATCAACACGAGTGCTTCCTGTCTGCGATCTTTTATGTCAAAAGGGTGGGTCTCATTTAGAAGCCACCTATCGCATTGCACTCTCATGTTGATTGATGTCCACTAACGGCCAGTCACATTCTTTCAGGGTGGGCTCTGCGCTTGCGTCTGGTGTTTGAAACTGTGGGGGGTTTGTGCGCATGCGTCGGGAGATAGACTCACTCCAATGTTGAATCCGATTTCTTAATTTACTAGATCTTCCATTATACAGCGCGTGCGATGACGCCAATTTTTTTCTTTTTCTTTCCAGTAGCATAATCGCATTCGCCTATGTTGTGACTAGGATTATATTCCCCTGATATTAATCACACTTCTACATTCGGACTTTAACCCTAGAGATCTCCATTCCGGCAGTTTACAGTTTATTCTATGGGGATGATATGCACTTAATTGCTATTTCAAAATCCCAGGATATTCTTATATAAGTATATATCCACATCTATCAGATCAATTGTCATGTATCCATAGTATATTCTTATTTTTCCACATGTATATAGACTTAAAAGATTTTTATGGGATTTTTTATCCATATAGATGTTTCAGGATTAGTTCTTATTTCTTTTTCTTTTTTCCCCCCATTTAATCTTTATGGATTAAAACCCGACTCTGCGTCAACTATGTAATTTTCCATGGGAGTTTTGTCATGGATCCCCCTCCGGCATGCCACAGTCCAGGTGTTAGTCCATCACTATTGTGGCCAGAAAGAGTCCCTGTGGGTTTTAAAATTCGCCTGCCCATTGAAGTCAATGGCGGTTCGCCCGTTTGCGAACATTTGCAAAAATTTGAGTTCGTCGTTTGCGAACGGAAGATTTTATGTTCGCGACATCTCTAATTATAAGAAAGAAAGAAAGTAAAACTCAACTTACAAGCCTGTTATAAGGAATACAGCTGAATCAATATTTGGATTATTGCCTTGCCATATACATGAACTGTACTGACTGTTTGAAGACAATTGATCTAGTAAAAGTTCTGTTGTTTACTACAATTGACTCCTCATTCTTTCTACCAACTTCATTTGCACCTAACGGTGCTGGTGTCACAAACACCAGGGGCCCAGCCGTCAAAGCACCCTAAACACCTATACCATCAAGGGCACCTCAACTACCATCTGGCTGGTGATCCCTGTACTAGAGAGTGCCCCGGAGGATTTAGTGCGGTCTTTCCCATCACTGCAAGCTGGCCCAGAGAGCTGCAAAACCGTGAGTACAAACAACTACTACCCCCATCGGCCCACTGTAGCTCACGTGTTGCCCCTGCGTTTTCTGGTCACTATTCTGCTGGTGCAGTCACTGTGTGCATATATTACTTATCCTGTACTGATCCTGAGTTACATCCTGTATTATACTCCAGAGCTGCACTCACTATTCTGCTGGTGCAGTCACTGTGTACATATATTACTTATCCTGTACTGATCCTGAGTTACATCCTATATTATACTCCAGAGCTGCACTCACTATTCTGCTGGTGCAGTCACTGTGTACATACAGTCCTGATCAAAAGTTTAAGACCACTTGAAAAATGGCAAAAAAACATATTTTACATTGTTGGATCTTAACAAGGTTCCAAGTAGAGCTTCAACATGCAATAAGAAGAAATGAGAAAAAAAAATTTGAGCTTTCAATTTAATGAAAACAACGATTAAACTGAAACAGGCAGTTTTTCAGCTGATCAAAAGTTTAGGACCACATGCCTTTAAAAGGCCAAATCTGTGCAAAGATGTGGATTTATTGTCACCTTCTGTCAGGTAGTCACACGTTGTGATGGCAAAGGCAAAAAACTCTCCCTTTTTGACCGTGGTCGGGTTGTTGAACTGCATAAGCAGGGTATCTCACAGCGCGCCATCACTGCTGAGGTGGGACACAGTAAGACAGTCATTGGGAATTTCTTAAATGATCCTGAGCGTTATGGAACAAAAAAGTCAAGTGGAAGACCCCAAAAAATGTCATCAGCACTGAGCCGGAGGATCCAATTGGCTGTCTGTCAAGACACTGGATGATCCTCGACCCAAATGAAGGCCCTTACTGGTGCTGACTGCAACCCCATAACCATCAGACGGCATCTGAGACTGAAGAGCTTCAAAAACAAAAAACGTCTTCAAAGACCTCGTCTCCTTGAACGCCACAGAACTGCTCGTTTGGACTTTGCATAAGAGCACCAAACATGGCACATTCAAAGGTGGAAGAAATTTTTATTCTCTTAAGAGAAAAAAATGTATCCTTGATGGACCTGATGGTTTCCAACGTTACTGGCATGACAAGCAGATCCCACCTGAGATGTTTTCTACGCGCCACAGTGGAGGGGGCGCCATAATGGTCTGGGGTGCTTTTTCCTTCAGTGGAACAATGGAGCTCCAGGAAGTGCAGGGGCATCAAACGGACGTTGGCTATTTCCAGATGTTGCAGAAAGCATTCCTCATGACTGAGGGTCCTCGTCTGTGTGGTAACTACTGGGTTTTTCAACAGAACAACGCTACAGTACACAATGCCCGCAGGACAAGAGACTTCTTCCAGGAGGATAACATCACTCTTTTGGCCCATCCTGCGTGTTCCCCTGATCTAAATCCAATTGAAAACCTTTGGGGATGGATGGCAAGGGAAGTTTACAAAAGTGGACAACAGTTCCAGACAGTAGATGGCCTTCGTGCGGCTGTATTCACCACTTGGAGAAATGTTCCTACTCACTTCATGGAAACGCTTGCATCAAGCATGCCGAAATGAATTTTGGAAGTGATAAATAATAACGACGGAGCTACTCATTACTTTTGATCAGGACTGTATATTACTTATCCTGTACTGATCCTGAGTTACATCCTGTATTATACTCCAGAGCTGCACTAACTATTCTGCTGGTGCAGTCACTGTGTACATACAGTTGCAAGAAAAAGTATGTGAACCCTTTGGAATGATATGGATTTCTTCCCAAATTGGTCATAAAATGCGTTCTGATCTTTATCTAAGTCACAACAATAGACAATCACAGTCTGCTTAAACTAATAACACACAAATAATTAAATGTTACCATGTTTTTATTGAACACACCATGTAAACATTCACAAAAGTATGTGAACCCCTAGGCTAATGACATCTCCAAGAGCTGTGAGGTGTCAGCCAACTGGAGTCCAATCAATGAGATGAGATTGGAGGTGTTGGTTACAGCTGCCCTGCCCTATAAAAAAAAAACACACACCAGTTCTGGGTTTGCTTTTCACAAGAAGCATTGCCTGATGTGAATGATGCCTCGCACAAAAGAGCTCTCAGAAGACCTACGATTAAGAATTTTTGACTTGCATAAAGCTGGAAAGGGTTATAAGAGTATCTCCAAAAGCCTTGCTGTTCATCAGTCCACGGTAAGACAAATTGTCTATAAATGGAGAAAGTTCAGCACTGCTGCTACTCTCCCTAGGAGTGGCCGTCCTGTAAAGATGACTGCAAGAGCACAGCGCAGACTGCTCAATGAGGTGAAGAAGAATCCTAGAGTGTCAGCTAAAGACTTACAGAAGTCTCTGGCATATGCTAACATCCCTGTTAGCGAATCTACTATACGTAAAACACTAAACAAGAATGGATTTCAGGGGAGGACACCACAGAGGAAGCCACTGCTGTCCAAAAAACATTGCTGCACGTTTACAGTTTGCACAAGAGCACCTGGATGTTCCACAGCAGTACTGGCAAAATATTCTGTGGACAGATGACACCAAAGTGGAGTTGTTTGGAAGAAACACACAACACTATGTGTGGAGAAAAAGAGGCACAGCACACCAACCTCAAAACCTCATCCCAACTGTGAAGTATGGTGGTGGGGGCATCATGGTTTGTGGTTGCTTTGCTGCGTCAGGGCCTGGACGGATTGCTATCATCGAAGGAAAAATGAATTCTCAAGTTTATCAAGACATTTTGCAGGAGAACTTAAGGCCATCTGTCCACCAGCTGAAGCTCAACAGAAGATGAGTGTTGTAACAGGACAACGACCCAAAGCATAGACGTAAATCAACAACAGAATGGCTTAAACAGAAGACAATCCGCCTTCTGGAGTGGCCCAGTCCGAATCCTGACCTCAACCCGATGGAGATGCTGTGGCAGGACCTCAAGAAAGCGACTCACACCAGACATCCCAAGAACATTGCTGAACTGAAACAGTTCTGTAAAGAGGAATGGTGAAGAATTACTCCTGACCGTTGTGCACGTCTGATCTGCAACTACAGGAAACGTTTGGTGGAAGTTATTGCTGCCAAAGGAGGTTCAACCAGTTATTAAATCCAAGGGTTCACATACTTTTTCCACCTGCACTGTGAATGTTTACATGGTGTGTTCAATAAAAACATGGTAACATTTAATTCTTTCTGTGTTATTAGTTTAAGCAGACTGTGATTGTCTATTGTTGTGACTTAGATGAAGATCAGATCACATTTTATGACCAATTTGTGCAGAAATCCCTATCATTCCAAAGGGTTCACATACTTTTTCTTGCAACTGTACATTACTTAACCTGTGCTGATCCTGAGTTACATCCTGTATTTACTCCAGAGCTGCACTCACTATTCTGCTGGTGCAGTCACTGTGTACATACATTACTTATCCTGTACTGATCCTGAGTTACATCCTGTATTATACTCCAGAGCTGCACTCACTATTCTGCTGGTGCAGTCACTGTGTACATACATTACTTATCCTGTACTGATCCTGAGTTACATCCTGTATTATACTCCAGAGCTGCACTCACTATTCTGCTGGTGCAGTCACTGTGTACATACATTACTTATCCTGTACTGATCCTGAGTTACATCCTGTATTTACTCCAGAGCTGCACTCACTGTTCTATAAGCTGTGGTGTAGTGATTGTGTTGTCAGTGATACTGTTGCGGAGGATTTTTTACAGACGCGCTCTTCAGTCCTGTGATGTATGATTGGATATTATATCCACTGTTATCAGTGACACAAAACATTTTCTTAAAAACAATTTCTTTATTACGCCTTTTCTTTATTACACAGCACATGAACTGTTGTCAGCTGATTTACCGTTGACGCACTGACCCAAAACCCTGCTAAAGCCTCTTGCACATGACCTATCCATTTTGTGGCCCGTAACTCATGGATCCCCAAATTATAATGCATTGTGTTGCATCTGCAATTTTTCTGACCCATTGATTCATGAGTCTGTGTATTGCTGACATGTTTAGGAAATGTCCGATTTTTTTTTTGCAGAACAGACATACGGATACGGAAAGCATGTGGATTAGGCTACTTTCACATTAGCATTTTTGTGGATCCGTCATGGATCTACAAAAACGCTTCTGTTACAATAATGCAACTGTCTGCATCCGCCATGAACGGCTCTGGTTGTATTATGTCTTCTATAGCCATGACGGATCCGTCATGAACTCCATTGAAAGTCAATGGGGGACTGATCTGTTTTCTATTGTCAGAGAAAACGGATCCGTCCCGTTGACTTATCTTGTGTGTAAGCACGGATCTGTCTTGCTCCGCACCAAATTGCGGACAAAAAAATGCTTTTCCATTCAGAATGCATGAGGGCCGTTTTGGACCGCTTCTAAGAGCCCTGAACGGATCTCACAAACGGAAAGCCAAAATGCTAATTTGAAAGTAGCTTTATCAATGTGCTTTCCGCATCTTTAAATCTGTTCCGCAAATTGCGGGCCACAGACTACTTGAAACAATTGGTCCACAAATAGAATGGAGACGGCACATAGACCTTATCTGTATCTGTGATTTGAGGACTGCAAAATGGAAACAGTCGTGTGCATGAGGCCTTAGGGCGTCAGGAGCTGTAATATCCAGACTGCTGTGAGGCCACAGAATGTAGTCCACTGGTTTGTAGTATCTCTCTCTCTCTCTCTCTCTCTCCCCCATCCTGCTTCATTCAGAATTAAGGGGCATATTCTGCTTCGTTCCACTCACTCAGGAATATTCCGCTCGCTCTGGTATATCCCGCTCCCTCTGGTAAATTACGAGTGCTCTGGTATATCCCGCACGCTCTGGTATATCCCGCACGCTCTGGTATGTTTTGCTCACTGTAACATTTTGATCACTAAACACATTTATTAAATTTCTAATATCGGTGGCTGCCGCAGTGTTTGAGTCCATCTCCACTGCGTATGATGGGGTCATGAGCTAGAAGTTTTGGTGGACGGCTCTTCTAAATCTTGAGCTTGACAGTCTTGGGGCAAGTGGACAAGGGGCTGCAGGCTGTAGCTGTCCGGAACGCTGTCTTCTGTTTTGGAGGCTATCCTTGAAGTAAATGTGCCCTTCACTGTTCCATGAACGGCGTCCTTCAGCTGAGGACAAGAGATGAGTTATATGGGGACTCAGCATCATGTATGATATATATCTATGTAATGGAATCTCTCCAATAGACCTTGTGATTCCTCTCCTCTCTATATGGGGATTCCTCCTCAAAGAGAGACACCCAAGAGGATACATTTGGACATCTATCATTTCCCAGAATTCAAGAATGCACCCAGAACCATTCACCACTGGACGTAAATCTTATGGCCCAGCTAGAAAGATTTTGGAGCAGCGCCCAATACCTCAGGCATGTTACCCAGCCCCTCAGAATGTCTAGAGAAGTCCAACCTCACAGACCCCTATCTGAAATATGACTATGACGGAACATAGATAGCAAGCAAGCGCTGATGGACTTCATCTACTTTCAGCTTCTTGGATGATGGAGATCTAGGTGCTCTCTACTTTCAGACCCCCCTGCCCACGCCCAAGTCTGAGAAAGATAGTTGGTCTGGATACGTCCTTTTCTATGGTATAAATGTTGCTTGTCCAATATCTCTACACAATGGTCACACTTTGTAGGTGGAAGGACTATAACATCATAATTACCTCAGTCAGGGACACCACACCCACCAGGCGTCCAGTATTGGTGACATAAGCTAAGCGAAGGCCGAGAAGATTGAAAAGGTCGTAACACTGGGGAAACAGGAGAAGATGGATGAGAGACACATCTGAGACTTTCTCCAGACCCTTGTTGTATGGACTAAATGTCAGGATTATACCAGCCTGGAGTACATGGCATGTCTACAGTGATCCACAGTATAAATAATGCTGCTGCCCTGGGGTCATAAACATATTAGGGAATATATGGGGGTGGCATATAGAAGGATAAGCCATGGGGAGGACCATCCTGACCTGTATCAGTGAATTGGACCATACCTGGGGTGTTGACATTACATGATGGCCTCTACCTTGATGGGACTCTCATACCTGATAGAGGGTCTCTTTCTCCAGAAGTCTATATGGTGCTGGATCAATTGTCAAGTTCTCCATGGGCACAAACTCATTGAGCTGACGACACTCCCACTCCTCCACCTGTAAAAGACACCGCACTGATAAGAGCCACATAGACTCCAGCAGTAACACACCCACCATCCACATAACACATAACCCAACCTTCACCTGTAATACACCTCCATCTGTAATATACCTCCACCTGTAATATACCTCCACCTATAATACACCTCCATCTCTAATACATCTCCACTTGTATGCCCTCATCTATAATATCTCCTCCTGTAAACCCTTCCATCTATATTACCATCTCCGCCTGTATATCTCTGTATACCCCTCCATCTATAATAACACATCCACCTGTATACCCCTCCATCTATTAGAACACGTCCACCTGTATACCCCTCCATCTATAATAACACCTCCACCTGTATACCCCTCCATCTATAATAACACCTCCACCTGTATACCCCTCCATCTATAATAACACCTCCACCTGTTTACCCCTCTATCTATAATAACATCTCCACCTGTTTACCCCTCCATCTATAATAACATCTGTATACCCCTCCATCTATAATAACATCTGTATACCCCTCCATCTATAATAACACCTCCACCTGTATACCCCTCCATCTATAATAACACCTCCACCTGTTTACCCCTCCATCTATAATAACATCTGTATACCCCTCCATCTATAATAACACCTCCACCTGTTTACCCCTCTATCTATAATAACATCTGTATACCCCTCCATCTATAATAACACCTCCACCTGTTTACCCCTCCATCTATAATAACATCTGTATACCTCTCCATCTATAATAACATCTCCACCTGTTTACCCCTCTATCTATAATAACATCTCCACCTGTTTACCCCTCCATCTATAATAACATCTGTATACCCCTCCATCTATAATAACACCTCCACCTGTATACCCCTCCATCTATAATAACACCTCCACCTGTTTACCCCTTTATCTATAATAACATCTCCACCTGTTTACCCCTCCATCTATAATAACATCTGTATACCCCTCCATCTATAATAACATCTGTATACCTCTCCATCTATAATAACATCTCCACCTGTTTACCCCTCTATCTATAATAACATCTCCACCTGTTTACCCCTCCATCTATAATAACATCTGTATACCCCTCCATCTATAATAACACCTCCACCTGTATACCCCTCCATCTATAATAACACCTCCACCTGTATACCCCTCCATCTATAATAACACCTCCACCTGTTTACCCCTCTATCTATAATAACATCTCCACCTGTTTACCCCTCCATCTATAATAACATCTCCACCTGTATACCCTCCATCTATAATAACATCTCCACCTGTATACCCTCCATCTATAATAACATCTCCACCTGTATATACCCTCCATCTATAATAACATCTCCACCTGTATACCCTCCATCTATAATACATCTCCACCTGTATACCCTCCATCTATAATAACATCTCCACCTGTTTACCCCTCCATCTATAATACATCTCCACCTGTTACCCCTCCATCTATAATAACATCTCCACCTGTAATACCCTCCATCTATAATAACATCTCCACCTGTATATCCCCTCCATCTATAATAACTCCTTACCTCATCTATACATCTCGCCGTTTACCCCTCCATCTATATAACAGCTCCACCTGTTTCCCCTCCCATCATAATAAACATCTCCACCTGTATACCCTCCATCTATAATAACATCTCCACCTGTATACCCTCCATCTATAATAACATCTCCACCTGTATACCCTCCATCTATAATAACATCTCCACCTGTATACCCGCCATCTATAATAACATCTCCACCTGTATACCCCTCCAGATCTATAATAACATCTCCACCTGTATACCCCTCCATCTATAATAACATCTCCACCTGTATACCCTCCATCTATAATAACATCTCCACCTGTTTACCCCTCCATCTATAATAACATCTCCACCTGTATACCCTCCATCTATAATAACATCTCCACCTGTATACCCCTCCATCTATAATAACATCTCCACCTGTATACCCTCCATCTATAATAACATCTCCACCTGTATACCCCTCCATCTATAATAACATCTCCACCTGTATACCCTCCATCTATAATAACATCTCCACCTGTATACCCTCCATCTATAATAACATCTCCACCTGTATACCCCTCCATCTATAATAACATCTCCACCTGTTTACCCCTCCATCTATAATAACATCTCCACCTGTATACCCCTCCATCTATAATAACATCTCCACCTGTATACCCCTCCATCTATAATAACACCTCCACCTGTATACCCCTCCATCTATAATAACATCTCCACCTGTATACCCTCCATCTATAATAGCATCTCCACCTGTTTACCCCTCCATCTATAATAACATCTCCACCTGTATACCCCTCCATCTATAATAACACCTCCACCTGTATACCCCTCCATCTATAATAACATCTCCACCTGTATACCCCTCCATCTATAATAACATCTCCACCTGTATACCCCTCCATCTATAATAACATCTCCACCTGTATACCCCTCCATCTATAATAACACATCCACCTGTATACCCTCCATCTATAATAACATCTCCACCTGTTTACCCCTCCATCTATAATAACATCTCCACCTGTATACCCCTCCATCTATAATAACACATCCACCTGTATACCCCTCCATCTATAATAACACATCCACCTGTATACCCTCCATCTATAATAACATCTCCACCTGTATACCCTCCATCTATAATTACTCCTTCACCTGTATACCCCTCCATCTATAATTACTCCTTCACCTGTATACCCCTCCATCTATAATTACTCCTTCACCTGTATACCCCTCCATCTATAATAACATCTCCACCTGTATACCCTCCATCTATAATAACATCTCCACCTGTATACCCTCCATCTATAATTACTCCTTCACCTGTATACCCCTCCATCTATAATTACTCCTTCACCTGTATACCCCTCCATCTATAATTACTCCTTCACCTGTATACCCCTCCATCTATAATTACTCCTTCACCTGTATACCCCTCCATCTATAATTACTCCTTCACCTGTATACCCCTCCATCTATAATTACTCCTTCACCTGTATACCACGCCATCTATAATAACACCTCCACCTGTATATCTACTATCTACTGAGGCCAGAAGGGGAGAGAGGAGTACTATATGCTGAATTATGGGGGGGGGGGGGGGGACACTGCAAATTATGGGGGACACTGAGGGGATCTAGTGGGGCACTATATATGGGGCATTGTATATTGATACATTATGGGGGCACTAGGAAGAAGGGGGAGAGGAGCACTATGGGGAATTTACTAGGGGCACTATATAGGGGTATTTTATACTGGCACATTATGGGGGCACTATGGGGACATTAGCTCAACTGGGGGCATTACAAGGGGGTATTTTTGGCACTGGCACATTATAAGGAGAATTGTTACTATTGGGGGGCATTATGATGGGCTTTATTACTACTGGGGGTCTATGGGGAACATGATTACTAGTATGGGCACTATGGGAGCATTATTACTTCTGGGGCACAGTGGGGACATGTTGGGGTCACTGTAGGAGCCCTATTACTACCATGTGTGCTCTAGAAGAGAATTATTCCTAATGGTGGGACTTTTGGGAGCAGTATTACTGTGGGGACACCTTGGCACAGTATCAGCTTACCACAATTATTTTTTGGGGAAGTTATGTTTACACTATTAGTGTCAAGGGGACTATTTGCTGGGCGCAGTTATTTTAGGGCACTGGGTGGCAATAATTATTACAGGGCACTTTCTGCATCGTACTACTATTATCAGGGGGTTTATCTGTTTCTGCAGTACAGTATTGGGGAGCACAGCGGCACAGTATTGGGGGGCACTATCTGTGTGGTACTACTACTATCAGGGGGTTTATCTGTTTCTGCAGTACAGTATTGGGGAGCACAGCGGCACAGTATTGGGGGGCACTATCTGTGTGGTACTACTACTATCAGGGGGTTTATCTGTTTCTGCAGTACAGTATTGGGGAGAACAGCGGCACAGTATTGGGGGGCACTATCTGTGTGGTACTACTACTATCAGGGGGTTTATCTGTTTCTGCAGTGTAGTATTGGGGGGAACACAGCGGCACAGTATTGGGGGGCACTATCTGTGTGGTACTACTACTATCAGGGGGTTTATCTGTTTCTGCAGTACAGTATTGGGGAGAACAGCGGCACAGTATTGGGGGGCACTATCTGTGTGGTACTACTACTATCAGGGGGTTTATCTGTTTCTGCAGTGTAGTATTGGGGGGAACACAGCGGCACAGTATTGGGGGGCACTATCTGTGTGGTACTACTATTATCAGGGGGTTTTTCTGTTCCCGCTGTACAGTATTAGGGAGCACAGCGGCACAGTATTGGGGGGCACTATCTGTGTGGTACTACTATTATCAGGGGGTTTATCTATTTCTGCTGTACAGTATTGGGGGCACTATCTGTGTTGCACTAGTGTTATCAGGGGGATTATCGGTTTCTGTTGTATAGTATTGGGGAGCACAGCGGCACAGTATTGGGGGTAGTAGGAAGATTTGTCCAGAAGATGGGAGGATGATGGAAAAGTAGTAAACTAAGATTTTGTTAGTCAAACTGCAGAGACGAGAAATGGGTGAAAAATGGTGTCTGGTCTAAAAGGAGAAGATGAGGAAAGAGAACATCTACATCAAAGAGACGTCACTGAATGTAAGAGGTATGGGGCGCTGTATTACCCTGGATGTAAGAGGTATGAGGCGCTGTATTACCCTGGATGTAAGAGGTATGGGGCGCTGTATTACCCTGGATGTACGAGGTATGTGCGCTCTATTACCCTGGATGTAAGAGGTATGTGCGCTGTATTACCCTGGATGTAAGAGGTATGGGACGCTGTATTACCCTGGATGTAAGAGGTATGTGCGCTGTATTACCCTGGATGTAAGAGGTATGGGACGCTGTATTACCCTGTATGTAAGAGGTATGGGGCGCTGTATTACCCTGGATGTAAGAGGTATGGGACGCTGTATTACCCTGGATGTAAGAGGTATGGGGCGCTGTGTTACCCTGGATGTAAGAGGTATGTGCACTGTATTACCCTGGATGTAAGAGGTATGGGCGCTGTATTACCCTGGATGTAAGAGGTATGAGGCGCTGTATTACCCTGTATGTAAGAGGTATGGGGCGCTGTATTACCCTGGATGTAAGAGGTATGTGCGCTGTATTACCCTGGATGTAAGAGGTATGAGGCGCTGTATTACCCTGTATGTAAGAGGTATGGGGCGCTGTATTACCCTGTATGTAAGAGGTATGTGCGCTGTATTACCCTGGATGTAAGAGGTATGTGCACTGTATTACCCTGGATGTAAGAGGTATGAGGCGCTGTATTACCCTGTATGTAAGAGGTATGGGGCCCTGTATTACCCTGGATGTAAGAGGTATGGGACGCTGTGTTACCCTGGATGTAAGAGGTATGGGGCGCTGTATTACCCTGGATGTAAGAGGTATGTGCGCTGTATTACCCTGGATGTAAGAGGTATGTGCACTGTATTACCCTGGATGTAAGAGGTATGAGGCGCTGTATTACCCTGTATGTAAGAGGTATGTGCGCTGTATTACCCTGTATGTAAGAGGTATGGGGCGCTGTATTACCCTGGATGTAAGAGGTATGGGGCGCTGTATTACCCTGTATGTAAGAGGTATGGGGCGCTGTATTACCCTGGATGTAAGAGGTATGGGGCGCTGTATTACCCTGGATGTAAGAGGTATGAGGCGCTGTATTACCCTGTATGTAGGGGGGGATGGAGGGGTTAGTAGTACAGTAATATCTGCACATTGTAAAAAAAAAAAAAACACCCCAGCTCAGGACCTCCACATCCAGCATGTACATCTCCGCATGTATACCCCTGCTCCGTACACCTCCGCCTGTATACCCCTGCTCCGTACACCTCCCCCTGTATACCCCTGCTCCGTACATCTCCGCATGTATACCCCTGCTCCGTACACCTCCGCCTGTATACCCCTGCTCCGTACATCTCCGCCTGTATACCCCTGCTCCGTACATCTCCGCCTGTATACCCCTGCTCCGTACACCTCCGCCTGTATACCCCTGCTCCGTACATCTCCACCTGTATACCCCTGCTCCGTACACCTCCCCCTGTATACCCCTGCTCCCTACACCTCCCCCTGTATACCCCTGCTCCCTACACCTCCACCTGTATACCCCTGCTACGTACATCTCCACCTGTATACCCCTGCTCCGTACACCTCCCCCTGTATACCCCTGCTCCCTACACCTCCCCCTGTATACCCCTGCTCCCTACACCTCCACCTGTATACCCCTGCTCCCTACACCTCCACCTGTATACCCCTGCTCCGTACACCTCCACCTGTATACCCCTGCTCCGTACACCTCCGCCTGTATACCCCTGCTCCCTACACCTCCACCTGTATACCCCTGCTCCCTACACCTCCCCCTGTATACCCCTGCTCCATACACCTCCCCCTGTATACCCCTGCTCCGTACATCTCCACCTGTATACCCCTGCTCCGTACACCTCCCCCTGTATACCCCTGCTCCGTACACCTCCACCTGTATACCCCTGCTCCGTACATCTCCACCTGTATACCCCTGCTCCGTACACCTCCACCTGTATACCCCTGCTCCGTACACCTCCACCTGTATACCCCTGCTCCCTACACCTCCACCTGTATACCCCTGCTCCGTACACCTCCACCTGTATACCCCTGCTCCGTACATCTCCACCTGTATACCCCTGCTCCGTACACCTCCACCTGTATACCCCTGCTCCGTACACCTCCCCCTGTATACCCCTGCTCCGTACACCTCCCCCTGTATACCCCTGCTCCGTACACCTCCACCTGTATACCCCTGCTCCGTACACCTCCACCTGTATACCCCTGCTCCGTACACCTCCACCTGTATACCCCTGCTCCCTACACCTCCACCTGTATACCCCTGCTCCGTACACCTCCACCTGTATACCCCTGCTCCGTACACCTCCACCTGTATACCCCTGCTCCCTACACCTCCACCTGTATACCCCTGCTCCGTACACCTCCACCTGTATACCCCTGCTCCGTACACCTCCACCTGTATACCCCTGCTCCGTACACCTCCACCTGTATACCCCTGCTCCCTACACCTCCACCTGTATACCCCTGCTCCCTACACCTCCACCTGTATACCCCTGCTCCCTACACCTCCACCTGTATACCCCTGCTCCGTACACCTCCACCTGTATACCCCTGCTCCGTACACCTCCCCCTGTATACCCCTGCTCCGTACACCTCCCCCTGTATACCCCTGCTCCGTACACCTCCACCTGTATACCCCTGCTCCGTACACCTCCACCTGTATACCCCTGCTCCGTACACCTCCACCTGTATACCCCTGCTCCCTACACCTCCACCTGTATACCCCTGCTCCGTACACCTCCACCTGTATACCCCTGCTCCGTACACCTCCACCTGTATACCCCTGCTCCCTACACCTCCACCTGTATACCCCTGCTCCGTACACCTCCACCTGTATACCCCTGCTCCGTACACCTCCACCTGTATACCCCTGCTCCGTACACCTCCACCTGTATACCCCTGCTCCCTACACCTCCACCTGTATACCCCTGCTCCCTACACCTCCACCTGTATACCCCTGCTCCGTACACCTCCACCTGTATACCCCTGCTCCCTTCACCTCCACCTGTATACCCCTGCTCCGTACACCTCCACCTGTATACCCCTGCTCCCTACACCTCCACCTGTATACCCCTGCTCCGTACACCTCCACCTGTATACCCCTGCTCCGTACATCTCCACCTGTATACCCCTGCTCCGTACACCTCCACCTGTATACCCCTGCTCCGTACACCTCCACCTGTATACCCCTGCTCCGTACACCTCCACCTGTATACCCCTGCTCCCTACACCTCCACCTGTATACCCCTGCTCCGTACACCTCCACCTGTATACCCCTGCTCCCTACACCTCCACCTGTATACCCCTGCTCCGTACACCTCCACCTGTATACCCCTGCTCCGTACACCTCCACCTGTATACCCCTGCTCCCTACACCTCCACCTGTATACCCCTGCTCCGTACACCTCCACCTGTATACCCCTGCTCCGTACACCTCCACCTGTATACCCCTGCTCCGTACACCTCCACCTGTATACCCCTGCTCCGTACACCTCCACCTGTATACCCCTGCTCCGTACACCTCCACCTGTATACCCCTGCTCCCTACACCTCCACCTGTATACCCCTGCTCCGTACACCTCCACCTGTATACCCCTGCTCCGTACATCTCCACCTGTATACCCCTGCTCCGTACACCTCCACCTGTATACCCCTGCTCCGTACATCTCCACTGACCCCCCTGACATTCTGCACGCTCCCATGATTGTGATACGCCAGGACTACTGTACTCACCATTTTTAGGTATTGGTTTCGGAATTTACTGGAGCGTCTCTTGCGGCCTACAGACCTTTGCATCTGTGAATGAGATGGTGCCAGGGATGTAGTTATGGTTTTGGAGCATTTCTTTGCTGCTGGAACATGATCGGACCCATCTGCTTTCTAAGCTGCCCATACACTTTACATATCTGCCATAGTGTTATCACTGCTGACAATCTCATGTGTTTTAGGGCAGCCCCCACTATGGCTTTTACCCCATTGGATCCTTTTCTGGAGATAAGCAGCATCAGATACGTATGGTGGCTGCTTATCTCTCCTTCTCCTATGTGTATGGGCAGCTCAGGTGCATTAGGGGACAGACATCTTCTCACCTCATCACTTTCATAGGTCACGGTGTCCTGATTGTTGTAGGTTATTGTGTCTCCGTTTTCCGACTCCTCTGCTGAGATAGGAAGTACAGAAGAAGGCCATGTTCAGCGGGATTGGCTGCGTTATCTTTGTGGTGTGAATGTGACTACAGAGATACAATACCCCCCCACCACCACCACCATAAAACTCTGCTGGGAATGTTGACAAGGCATCGGGATCGCGGCACGACGCGGCAGCTCGTTGTTCACACCACGTCTAAAGGCTGTATTAGAACTGTAGATTATACAGGAGATTGTGGGGAAGGAAGCGTTCCTTCTCGGCAATCGCCTGCTCGTCAGAGAAGGAGATACATTTACCTCCAGCGATCTCCTCCACAGTATAGGGAGCAGTGATCATTGATGGCACCACTCGTCCCTCGTTAGGTAGAGGTGAAGCACTGCTATTGCGATCGCTCGTCCTCATGCAGCTGCATTGTCGGTGGGCAGCAGATCGCTGTTACGAGAGCTGATAATTTAGATGCCTGCATGAACGACCGGATCACCCGATGAACGAGTGCTTCACATCAGGTGACCAGCGGCACCTTTACAGATTGTTGGGAACGAGCGCGATAGGGTACATTCACACGTTCAGGATTCATGTGCGGAGAATCCGCACTGAAATCCGCAGGTGTTCGCAGGCAAATCTGTGCGGTCAATCCGCATCAATTGGTGCGGATTTGGTGCAGATTTTCCGCATTCGGATTTTACTGAAGTGAATGAAGAAAATCCGGTCAGAAAAAAATCTAATAAATTGACATGCTGCAGATTTTAAAATCCGCACTGCAAGTCAAAATCCGCGTGGAAAAAATCAGCATCATGTGCATTGAGAATTTCTAATTCTCATAGAATACAATGTACATGACCTAGGGTGCGGATTTTCCACATGCAAATCCGCACGCAATCCTGATCGTGTGCATTCAGCCTTAATCTGCCTGTTGGATATAAGCATCAGGAGTGTTCCGCAATGTCTACAGTCGTGGCCAAAAGTTTTGAGAATGACACAAATATTAGTTTTCACAAAGTTTGCTGCTAAACTGCTTTTAGGTCTTTGTTTCAGTTGTTTCTGTGATGTAGTGAAATATAATTACATCGCACTTCATACGTTTCAGAGGCTTTTATGGACAATTACACGACATTTATGCAGAGTCAGTATTTGCAGTGTTGGCCCTTCTTTTTCAGGACCTCTGCAATCCGACTGCGCATGCTCTCAATCAGCTTCTGGGCCAATCCCTGACTGATACAACCCATTCTTTCATCATCCCTTCTTGGAGTTTGTCAGAATTAGTGGGTTTTTGTTTGTCCACCCGCCTCTTGAGTATTGACCACAAGTTCTCAATGGGATTACGATCTGGGGAGTTTCCAGGCCATGGACCCAAAATGTCACCGTTTTGGTCCCCGAGCCACTTAGTTATCACTTTTGCCTCATGGCACGGTGCTCCATCGTGCTGGAAAATGCATTGTTCTTCACCAAACTGTTGTTGGATTGTTGGAAGAAGTTGCTGTTGGAGGGTGTTTTGGTGCCATTCTTTATTCATGGCTGGGTTTTTGGGCAGAATTGTGAGTGAGCCCACTCCCTTGGATGAGAAGCAACCCCACACATGAACGGTCTCAGGATGCTTTACTGTTGGCATGACACAGGACTGATGGTAGCGCTCACCTTTTCTTCTCCGGACAAGCCTTTTTCCTGATGCCCCAAACAATCGGAAAGAGGCTTCATTGGAGAATATGACTTTGCCCCAGTCCTCAGCCGTCCATTCACCATATTTCCTGCAGAAGATCAATCTGTCCCTGATGTGTTTTTGGAGAGAAGTGGCTTCTTTGCTGGCCTTCTTGACACCAGGCCATCTTCCAAAAGTCTTGGCCTCACTGTGCGTGCAGATGCGCTCACACCTGCCTGCTGCCATTCCTGAGCAAGCTCTGCACTGGTGGCACTCCGATCCCGCAGCTGAATCCTCTTTAGGAGACGATCCTGGCGCTTGCTGGACTTTCTTGGACGCCCTGAAGCCTTCTTAACAAGAATTGAACCTCTTTCCTTGAAGTTCTTGATGATCCTATAAATTGTTGATTGAGGTGCAATCTTAGTAGCCACAATATCTTTGCCTGTGAAGCCATTTTTATGCAACGCAATGATGGCTGCACGCGTTTCTTTGCAGGTCGCCATGGTTAACAATGGAAGAACAATGATTTCAAGCATCACCCTCCTTTTAACAGGTCAAGTCTGCCATTTTACCCCAATCAGCCTGACATAATGATCTCCAGCCTTGTGCTCGTCAACATTCTCACCTGAGGTAACAAGACGATTACTGAAATGATCTCAGCAGGTCCTTTAATGACAGCAATGAAATGCAGTGGAAAGTTTTTTGGGATTAAGTTAATTTTCATGGCAAAGAAGGACTATGCAATTCATCTGATCACTCTTCATAACATTCTGGAGGATATGCAAATTGCTATTATAAAAACTTAAGCAGCAACTTTTCCAATTTCCAATATTTATGTAATTCTCAAAACTTTTGGCCACGACTGTACCTCTGTACAGACAAATACCTCTGTATAGAAAAGCGTATTCCATCATTCTGCACAGCACAAATAAAGGCATATCACCAGATCCAGGCCCAACAGATGTCAAAAGGGCGCCCTATGGATACAGCTGATGTATTTGCTGGGTGTTATGGTCCTACGGCCCATAGCATAGGTAGATAACTAGGTAGGTACTCAGAGCAGCAAGCAGGAAACACATGGAATTACTCACCAGTTCTAGGCAGTTTAGGTCTGGAGTAATCACCCAGGGACTGAAATAGAGGAAATATGATGACATGATTGTTAGCTGTCACATTCCATTCCTTATACTCCTCTATTACTACTACATTTCATTTTATTTTCTCTAGATTGAGTAGTCACATGATATAACACCTTTGCAACCCCCGTGGTCATTAGTGGTTTCTAAGACCCCCTTTCCCCTGGACACCACCAGTTCCTTACAGTCACAGTCCAGTTGTTGTCCATGTTACTCCCGGGCTGGTTCATCATATATTGGATTCTCCGCTCAGTGCTCAGCAGATCAGACAGGAGTTTGTTAAGAGTTTTCCGAGTAACAGAACCAAGGAGGATCTTAGAATCTATAAAAAAAAAAAAGATACGGTTGGCAAAGAGACAAGTCAAATGTCGATAACCTTGTGGAAGTCCTAGATATGCAGAGATAAGAAGAGATGGGTAGATATGATGCAGGGTGAGGCTGGGCAAAGGTGGCATAACTCTATATGTAAGGAGGCTTAGCTTAATAACCTTCACATCCCGGCTGCAACCTGCAAAGTCCTTTCCTGGGTTCTATATAAAAACCTGCAGAACATTGAGATATGGAAAGATGCTGCGATAGGTCTCCAAAAAACACTCACTTATCCTGGAGGAGCATGAGAGATTTCCCTGGACCCTTGTGCTCCAACCATGGAGATCCACCACCAGTGTCTTATAAGCATGTGCTGCCCGTTTCACTAATGAAAAGACGCATGCATGATGGTGGACACTCAGAGGCTGTTGGGCCAACTTTGGAGGAGGGGGTTCACCAAGAATCCAGACCAAACCAACATCTTGAGCAACATTTTGAAGGCTTAAAACCTATCTGAGGAGCTTATGTTATCTCACTGTGAAAAGGATATCACAGTTATGGCTCATTCTCACTTGCTTGTAATGAAGGGCTGTATAATATAGAATAGTTAAAGGGAACCAGTCACCAGTTTTATGGTGTCCTAACTAAGGGCAACATAAATAAGTGACTGATTCTCTTAGCGAAATGCTGGGTCACTTTCTTTAATTGACTCAGTCAATCTGACAACATCTTGTATCAAATATCCACATGACAGGTTCCCTTTAAAGGCCGTGTCCTGCTTTCTATAAAAAGTTGCACAACATTGTATGAACGTCTATCATTCCCTCCCTTTTATCTCTCTGCTGAGTCCTCCAGACCACTAGAGGGAAGTTCTACACAACACAATAAGGGTGGGTTCACATCAGCGTTATGGATTACGTTATGGCTTACGTTATGGCTTATAACGGAAAGTAACGGAATCCATAAGACTGAAATCAAAACGGAAGCCTTTAAGAGGCATTCCGTTTTGATCTGTCATAATAGAAGTCTATGGGAATCATAACGGATCTGTCTGGTTCCCGTTATGCAGAACGGAGAAAAAAAGTCCTGTCGACGGGACTTTGTTTTCCGTCTTGCATAACGGGAACCAGACAGATCCGTTATGATTCCCATAGACTTGTATTATGAAGGATCAAAACGGAATGCTTCTTAAAGGCTTCCGTTTTGATTTCAGGCTTATGGATTCCGTTATTTTCCATTATACGCCATAACTGAATCCATAACGCTGATGTGAACCCACGCTAAGCTGTGGAAACCAGTGTCAGGCAGCTGCTGCCAAGGCCAATAAGATAATGGGTTGCATCAGAAGGTGCATAGATGCCCGTGATGAGAAGATAGTCCTACCCCTTACACATCACTAGTCAGACCACACATGGAGGACTGTGTACAGTTCTGGGCTCCTGTGAACAAGGCAGACATAGCAGAGCTGGAGAGGGTCCAGAGGAGGGCAACTAAAGTAATAACTGGAATGGGGCAACTACAGGACCCTGAAAGATTATCAGCATTAGGGTTATTCACTTTAGAAAAAAGACGACTGAGGGGAGATCTAATTACTATGTATAAATATATCAGGGGTCAGTACAGAGATCTCTCCCATCATCTATTTATCCCCAGGACTCTGACTGTGACGAGGGGACATCCTCTGCGTCTGGAGGAAAGAAGGTTTGTACACAAACATAGAAGAGGATTCTTTACGGTAAGAGCAGTGAGACTATGGACTCTATACTGTAAGAGCAGTGAGACTATGGACTCTTTACTGTAAGAGCAGTGAGACTATGGACTCTATATACTGTAAGAGCAGCGAGACTATGGACTCTATACTGTAAGAGCAGTGAGACTATGGACTCTATACTGTAAGGGCAGTGAGACTATGGACTCTATACTGTAAGAGCAGTGAGACTATGGACTCTTTACTGTAGGAGCAGTGAGACTATGGACTCTATACTGTAAGAGCAGTGAGACTATGGACTCTATACTGTAAGAGCAGTGAGACTATGGACTCTATACTGTAAGAGCAGTGAGACTATGGACTCTATACTGTAAGAGCAGTGAGACTATGGACTCTTTACTGTAAGAGCAGTGAGACTATGGACTCTTTACTGTAAGAGCAGTGAGACTATGGACTCTTTACTGTAAGAGCGGTGAGACTATGGACTCTATACTGTAAGAGCAGTGAGACTATGGACTCTTTACTGTAAGAGCAGTGAGACTATGGACTCTTTACTGTAAGAGCAGTGAGACTGTGGACTCTTTACTGTAAGAGCGGTGAGACTATGGACTCTTTACTGTAAGAGCGGTGAGACTATGGACTCTTTACTGTAAGAGCGGTGCGACTGTGGACTCTTTACTGTAGAAGCGGTGCGACTGTGGACTCTTTACTGTAAGAGCGGTGCGACTGTGGACTCTTTACTGTAAGAGCGGTGAGACTGTGGACTCTATACTGTAAGAGCGGTGAGACTGTGGACTCTTTACTGTAAGAGCGGTGAGACTGTGGACTCTGTACTGTAAGAGCGGTGAGACTGTGGACTCTGTACTGTAAGAGCGGTGAGACTGTGGACTCTGTACCGTAAGAGCGGTGAGACTGTGGACTCTTTACGGTAAGAGCGGTGAGACTGTGGACTCTTTACTGTAAGAGCGGTGAGACTGTGGACTCTTTACTGTAAGAGCGGTGAGACTATGGACTCTATACTGTAAGAGCGGTGAGACTATGGACTCTGTACTGTAAGAGCGGTGAGACTATGGACTCTGTACTGTAAGAGCGGTGAGACTATGGACTCTGTACTGTAAGAGCGGTGAGACTATGGACTCTGTACTGTAAGAGCGGTGAGACTATGGACTCTATACTGTAAGAGCAGTGAGACTATGGACTCTTTACGGTAAGAGCAGTGAGACTATGGACTCTTTACTGTAAGAGCAGTGAGACTATGGACTCTTTACGGTAAAAGCAGTGAGACTATGGACTTCTTACTGTAAGAGCAGTGAGACTATGGACTCTTTACTGTAAGAGCAGTGAGACTATGGACTCTATACTGTAAGACCAGTGAGACTATGGACTCTATACTGTAAGAGCAGTGAGACTATGGAATCTATACTGTAAGAGCAGTGAGACTATGGACTCTTTACGGTAAAAGCAGTGAGACTATGGACTCTGTACTGTAAGAGCAGTGAGACTATGGACTCTTTACTGTAAGAGAAGTGAGACTATGGACTCTTTACGGTAAGAGCAGTGAGACGATGGAGCTCTCTGCCTGAGGAGGTGGTGATGGTGAGTACAATAAAGAAATTCAGGAGGGGCCTGGATGTATTTCTGGAGTGTAATAATATTACAGGCTATAGCTACTAGAGAGGGGTCGTTGATCCAGGGAGTTATTCTGATGCCTGATTGGAGTCGGGAAGGAATTTTGTATTCCCCTAAAGTGGGGAAAATTGGCTTCTACCTCACAGTTTTTTTTTGCCTTCCTCTGGATCAACTTGCAGGATGACAGGCCGAGCTGGATGGACAGAGGGCTTTTTTCAGCCTTATATACTATGTTACTATTCAAGTCGTGAAAAAGGGAAGAGGAACCTTCAGCATCCACAATCGGAAACTGTTTAAAATCTGAAGTTTTCAGAAGGCTCCGGACGTCTTTGTATTTGAAGCCCTTCACAAGATACCGCAGGTCGGTCACCATGAAGTCCTCAGCACATACGTCATGGACACTGGGAATAGAAGAAAACCATTTCAGTGAGATCCAGCCTAAGTTATTGTCATATCGGAGCCCCATCCCCCAGTCATCCAGCCCATTGGCATCTTACCTGTTCTTTCCCATTGCCAGCTTTGGCAGGTATGGAAGTTTCTTGACTATAATTATAATGTCAAAAAATGAATTCTGGCAGCTTTGGCTGATGGCATTCGCTATAAGAACAGCTATCAGGACGGGAAGAATGTGCGACATTTGTCCGGTTAATTCAAATACCAGGAGAGCTGTAGAGAGGGTGTGAGTGACCGCCCCAGAATATGCGGCAGCACCTGCAAGAGCCAGAGGAACGGTATGAGACACGGACCATCATATCCTTAGCAAAGGTGACACATCAACTCCCAGGGATCACCACAGGCACCTGCAAGCGCGTATCCAGCTGGAGTGATCTTAATCGGGATCCCCTCTGAGATAAACCCATCAGGGAAGATTTTGGCAATAATTTCTCCATAGAGCCGACCGAGTCCTGCACCTGTTGGAAAGAACATCAGATGGGATGATGAATCCATACTGGGCAGTGTTCTGGACAGTAATCTACCTATGGAAGGGGAGATTTAATAAAAAAAACATGGAGAATGTGACAGGGTATGACTGATAAACCCCCCCCCCCCCACATTGTTCTAGACAGTCATATTCCTACTGAAACCCAAGAGTTCTGGACCCTGTGACACTCCATTGCAGACCATCAGACGTGGGCATATATACACAAATATACTTATGTCCTCACCAGTGAGCACATGGACACTCTTGATGGTGAGGTCCACATCTTCTGATGATGAGGCACATTCCCAGGGAGGTGTACATGCTCCATCATTCTGTACCATCATCATAGCATAGAAAGGACTATGTGGACACCAACATCCAGGTTGCCCTTTGGAGCAACTCTGAAGAGGAGGTAAAGTCACGTCCACATCCATGTTTAAGTACTGCGGAGCTGGCGAACCAGACTGGAGTTAGTTGTGGACCGTCTTGGCGGGACTAATGGACTGATCAGTGCAGTTCATGGATTAGGGACCCCACTAGTGTCCACCATGTGGTCACCTTACTACCTTCAGTACAATTACGCCTCTATCTAATTCATACAGTTTATAAACCTTGCAGCAACGCATTCCAAGACCTAGAAGTATTTTATTTTTCTGTTGATGGAGCTGTGTGAGGGCTTAGATGTATCTAGGGGGTTGAATGGAGGCGACTGACGTAAGCTGTGTGTAAGCCTGCGCCATCACTGCGTCATACGGCAGAGCGTCTTCCCATCTGTGACCTATGTATACTATAGGTACAATGGCAATCTGACAGCACCATGATATCGATGGGTGACTATATCTACTGCTGCTTCATGTTACTCACCATATACAAACACTGGGAGGAAGTATCCAGCGGGGATGACCATGGTGTTCGCAAAGAGGAGCATAAAGAACTAAGGAGACATCATGAGAAACACTATAATCTGCTCATCATTCTATAGCCCAGTGATATTTCATGTATAGAGACACGTAATGCACAGCTATGACACAATAGTACATGTATCATACTTCCACCAGTCACCCAGAACATTAAAACCAACTGACTGGTAACCTGGTCCCCTCGTGACTCTACAAGGTCCACATGGACGGACTGGTCACTGATGCCCTGTGCGGCTAACAGGAGCTTTGTCGGCAATTTTCTCTTCTGCGGGATTGGACCAGACGGGTTAGCCTTCACCCCCAATCATATAAGTGAGCCTTGAGCGCCCATGGCCCTTTCGCCTCTTCACCAGATGTCCTTCTTTGGCCCCCATTTGCCAGTTGTTAATCACTAACATACTGGGAACACCCTATAAGATGCCCTGAGCCAGTCATCTGCACATCACAATCTGGCCCTTGTCAAAGTTGCTCAGATCCTTGCACTTTCTCATCTTTCTTGCTTCCAGCACATCACCTTTAAGATCTGACACTTGCTGCCTCCCATCGCCCCGACAGGCTCCATTATCCCCAGGTAATCAGTGGGGTTCTCCTCACCACTCAGAGGTTAACGGTATGACTGATTGAAGGGATTCCCTGCTAATACTGACATATAATACTATCATATAACACCTATAACACTCTCATACAGTACACTGCTAATACTGACATATAATACTCACTGATAACAACTATAACACTCTCATAGAGTACACGTCTAATACTGACATATAATACTCACATATAACACCTATAACACTCTCATACAGTACACTGCTAATACTGACATATAATACTCACTGATAACAACTATAACACTCTCATAGAGTACACGTCTAATACTGACATATAATACTCACATATAACACCTATAACACTCTCATACAGTACACTTCTAATACTGACATATAATACTCACATAAACCACCTATAACACTCTCATACAGTACACATCTAATACTGACATATAATACTGACATATAATACTGACATATAACACCTATAACACTCTCATACAGTACACGTCTAATACTGACATATAATACTCACATACAACACACCTATAACACTCTCATACAGTACACTGCTAATACTGACATATAATACTCACATACAACACACCTATAACACTCTCATACAGTACACATCTAATACTGACATATAATACTCACATATAACAACTATAACACTCTCATACAGTACACTTCTAATACTGACATATAATACTCACTGATAACAACTATAACACTCTCATACAGTACACTGCTAATACTGACATATAATACTCACATAAACCACCTATAACACTCTCATACAGTACACGTCTAATACTGACATATAATACTGACATATAACACTCTCATACAGTACACGTCTAATACTGACATATAATACTGACATATAACACTCATACAGTACACGTCTAATACTGACATGTAATACTATCATATAACACCTATAACACTCTCATACAGTACACGTCTAATACTGACATATAATACTCACATATAACACCTATAACACTCTCATACAGTACACGTCTAATACTGACATATAATACTCACATATAACAACTATAACACTCTCATACAGTACACTTCTAATACTGACATATAATACTCACATATAACACCTATAACACTCTCATACAGTACACTTCTAATACTGACATATAATACTATCATATAACACCTATAACACTCTCATACAGTACACGTCTAATACTGACATATAATACTCACATATAACACCTATAACACTCTCATACAGTACACTTCTAATACTGACATATAATACTCACATATAACAACTATAACACTCTTATACAGTACACTTCTAATACTGACATACTGTATAATACTCACATATAACACCTATAACACTCTCATACAGTACACGTCTAATACTGACATATAATACTCACGGATAACAACTATAACACTCTCATACAGTACACTTCTAATACTGACATATAATACTCACGGATAACAACTATAACACTCTCATACAGTACACTTCTAATACTGACATATAATACTCACATATAACACCTATAACACTCATACAGTACACTTCTAATACTGACATATAATACTCACATATAACACCTATAACACTCTCATACAGTACACGTCTAATACTGACATATAATACTCACATAAACCACCTATAACACTCTCATACAGTACACTTCTAATACTGACATTTAATACTCACATAAACCACCTATAATACTCTCATACAGTACACGTCTAATACTGACATATAATACTCACATATAACACCTATAACACTCTCATACAGTACACTTCTAATACTGACATATAATACTCACGTAAACCACCTATAACACTCTCATACAGTACACGTCTAATACTGACATATAATACTGACATATAACACTCTCATACAGTACACGTCTAATACTGACATATAATACTCACATATAACACCTATAACACTCTCATACAGTACACTTCTAATACTGACATATAATACTCACATATAACACCTATAACACTCTCATACAGTACACTTCTAATAGTCGGACATTAAGTAGAAGCAGTAATGGCGATTTCCCCATCTCAATAGCCGACCCCAGTGCTGGGTACACCGCCACAAAATGTCAACGTCTCAGGAACCTGTCTTGTGGCCTTGAGCATCAATTCCAGCTTGACAACGACGTCTCCTGCTGTTCACAAGTCGTATTATTGTCTGCTGAGGCATGCCATCCCACTCTTCTTGAAGGGCGGCCCTAAAGTCATTGAGGTTCTGGGGTACAGGGTTACGCGCCTCTACACGTCGACTCAGCTGATCTCATAGGTTTTCAATGGGATTCAGGTCTGGAGAAAGTGGAGGCCGCTCCATGTGAGGTCCCCCAGTCTCCAGCAGCCGTTCTCTAATGATGGGACCTCAATGAGCTGGAGCATTGTCCTCCATGAAGATGACATTAGGCCAGTTTTGTTCCTACAGAGGCACCATGACTGGATTAATGATGTTCTTCAGGTAGTATGGGCTTGTCCCTGGACCATTCACACAGTGTAGGGCAGTTCTGTATGGACTAGACACACCTGCCCACAGGCTGGTCTGGTGACGACAGTGGCTGATGCAGAGCGCTCTCCTTGACGTCTCCAACATCGTTGGCGGGCATCATTTCTGCTTAGTGTGAATTGACTTTCATCAGTTAACAGCACTGAGGCCCACTGGTCCCTCGTCCAGAGGAGATCCTCCCTGTCCCATACAAGACTATGACACCTGTGCCTTGTGGTGTGGTCACGTACCTTGCAGGTCGTTTAGCATGCAGGCCGCGCTGATGTAAATGGTTTCGAATGGTTTGACGTGACACTTGGGTGCCTCTAGCCTCCCTTACATGTGCCTGGAGTTGTGTGGCATTCATCATCCGGTTCCACACGGCATTGTTCACAATGAAGAGGTCATCAGTGTGGGATGTGGCCACAGGACGTCCACTTCTCTGCCTTTCTGTCTCTCTGTATCTCTGATGCAACCTGCTGATGACCCAGCTTATTTCCGGATGCGTGCACCCGTTGTTTCCAGCACACGTTTAGCTAGTGATATAAACTGAAACACCCCATAATGCGTTAAGATCCTCAGTGTGTGGTCCTCCTTCAGAAAGATTCACTGAGGTAGAAGGGCCGCATTAGCTTATGGGGCGAGAGTCCCTTTGGTTTCCTATAAAGACTTTTGTGGGAATGGGGGAATGACGGCTGCACCCACAAATATAGCTTTTGGGATTTTTACCAAGGTCCACTGATCTAATGACTGCTCCTCTAAGCTTCATCTGTCATAGGATGAGCCCAGAGGCAGACTAGCCATAGACCCTACAGGGAAATTTCCAGGTGGGCTGATGCCTAAAGGGGCCACCCAAGCTCTCCTCTGTGCCGCTGGGAGCATCAGGTACTTATGTGCCTGGCCAGTGGCTGCAGGTCCCCCTTCTGAATTCAACTGTATCTCATCAGGATCATGTGGAAAAGCATGGGAGCCCATGGCAGCATGCTGAGAGTAGGGCTGGCTTGGTGCTGTGGCTGGCATCACCTTCTAAACCCCTGCTCCAAATCCAGATAATTGGAGGAGGACAGAACATGGAAGCTATTGATAGCCACCACAGAGGGACAGCTATTTTGTGCTGAACTGTGGTATTTTGTTTTTTCCAGAACGGTATTTTGTACTGCAATATGGTATAACTGACCCCTCCTTTGTGTTGGTCATGCCTACTCGTGTTGCTCCACCTACAACATGGGGCCAACTGTTATGTTTTTTTTTCCAGGGCCACTTTAAGATCCCAGTCAGCCTCTGGATGAGCTGCAACACAGGACTCTACATACAACGTTAGGTAGGTGGTTGCTGGGTAGTCACGGCATCATAGAGACGTACAGTAGACTAGAAGGTTAGTGAATATCACTGGTGATTTCGATGGCAGGATGCACATTTACCAGTCCAGTGCTACTTACTTTAAGAACCATGAAGATGGCAAGCTTTTCTAGAGAAGACAGCTGCGGATGGGTCCACTGCAGCCAGTTTTCATCATAGGTGGGATTGGGAGGCTGGCGGGAGGCGTTCAGCACCATAGACATTTCCTCCGAACCCCAGGTGATGTTGTTGAAGAAGGTCTCTAGATGTTCTTTCATGGTTAACTGTCAAGAGAATACAACATTTAGGAGAGCAGCCGCAAGTCACAAAAGTGTTTTTTTTTTATAGAGAAAGCATAACCACTCACCCGTGTTCCACCCATGTACTGGCCAAATCCATGTGGGAAGGTGATGCTAGCCAAAACCAAGGCAACAAAGGCAGCGTAGACAATCTTACTACAATGGAAATGTAGGGCAGGTTATAAGGGCCGGTCTTCCATCATACTGACCTCCAGTCTGGTGAAGCCTGGGCAATGGTGCATTTCATTCATGGTCTTCTTCTTGACCATGTCTAAGATCAATATTCAATCAAACTGCTCCCACGTGTAGTATGCCACGTCTGACCTAGAGTCTCTCCCAGACTCCGTATTATCAGTCTCTATATTTAGTTCATATTTTTTCAAAGACAGTTTGTAGGTGAGAAATAGATGCTCCTCACTCTTCAAGAAGCACAATCCATACTTTTAATCCTTTATTGTATATTAAAATAGATTCATTGCTCGCAGGTTTCTTTCCGTGAGAACGCTAAGTTAGATCATATCCCATAATGTGAGATGTTTTGGGGGTCACACCCCCTTACTCTCACATGAGTAAGAGGGGTGTGACCCCCGAAACATTGCTTATGTCTAAGATCAGGCATGTATTCAAATTCTGGATGTGCATTGGCAGACACCTAATGGTCACAGCTATGGGCATGGTTTGATCTGTTCAACGTGACTGCAGTCACTTCAGTTGGTTCTTACACTAAACCTTTTTATAGTTGCACTAAATCATAGAATAACCAAAATGGGGTCTGCTAGACAGGATAGACTATGGGATCTTCCAGCTGCCCCATTCAGGTGTCTGTCCTCGTGATCAGGTTTGCAGATCACCCATTTTAATGGAAACCACCAAGAATCTGATGTGTCTGGGAGCAGCCTAACTGACGGGGGACACAGGGAGAGGCAGAACAGGTGATGCCAATCTCCCCCTTTATATAGAAGTAACCTATGGAAAAGACTCAACTCCCACCAGGGCACAGGATGAAGCAATACTTACTTGTTCCTCAGGAATTTTCCTATACGTTCATTGGTATTTATAAAAACCAAGGTGACACGGTGCAGATACAGGTAGATGCAGCAGACACAACCACACACCACCCTGGAACAAAAACAACACAAAATGACAGTAAAATTCACAAACTTATTGGCACAAAAGCAGAAAAACAATACAGAAGTCAGGCAAGGATCAGGACAGGCAGCACGCAGTCAATCCAGTAAACTGGCCAAGGTCAAGGACAGGAGGTTAGAATAAAACTACAACACACCTTTGCAGGAATAGACAATCTAGGAATCTATTTTGCTCGGGCACTTTCACATAGTTGGGTGCACATTAATTGGGGGTGAAATTCTGCTGCCATACACGGTCTACTAAAGCTTACTGTAGGTGTAATAAAAACCAAGAGAGCTGCATGTCCACCAACGACCACAGCTCCACCAACAATGCTGATGCTAAATGCCGGTGGTAAACGTGTGCCGCATCATGTAAAGAGAACATTTTAGAGGGGAGCAGGAGTCAATATGCCTCAACCCCATACTCACCCCAGGATGGCATAGGACAAATATTCTGGGAGATCAAATGGAAACTCAACCCGCCAATTTGTATTAAAGAGGATGGCAACGGTCTCTGAGGAAAAGGTGACAAACATGAGTGTCATGACCATCAGTATCATCATCAGTGTTCTACTGCCCCCAGTCCCCGTGTCTACAGGACTCACCCCGCTCGCTATTAATCACTGCCAGGAGCCGGAACATCAGAGCCGCACAGGTAGCTGCAAAAAAGCCGCGCCAGTAATTCCGCACTGCAAAATGTGTCGCTGTTGCCTCTACACTGAAGAGTACACCTGCGAAGAGACGTAGTAATACAGAGTGTCTATGCCACACCTACACAAAAACATGGGGGACTGAAGAAACATTACCACAACAAGAAAGGTGTCCAGGTCACTCAGAGGGTGGATTAGACATCACTACTGCTCCTGCCATCAATCCAACTGGACTGAACACACTAAACTGAGCATCCAGGACATATTAAGGAACCACTGACCTCCTACAGGAGCCACAAAGCAGCAAGCGACACCCACCGCAGCGCCAGCAATCAGCAGCTCATACTTCCGACTTGGATTCTGATGAAATAAAAGTCAAAATATTAGGTTCTATGGACCCCCAAAAATTATCTGTGCCTTCACTCATCGTCCTGACCATAGAGGACTTCCAGGCCTGGACACTGATTTCACAGATGGAATAGTGATGGCAAAAAGGGACCAGTCATATTTACTCTGACCCCATATATAATACCTCAGGCATCTCTCTCCCCCAAGGGCTGCAGTATCGGGTTATCACAACACAACCCTGATATAACACTGAACACAACCCTTGATTACGTCACACACAACACTGATATCACACTGAACACAACCCTAGATGACGTCACACACAACACTGATATCACACTGAACACAACCCTTGATGACGTCACACACAACACTGATATCACACTGAACACAACCCTAGATGATGTGACACACAACCCTGATATAACACTGAACACAACCCTTGATTACGTCACACACAACACTGATATCACACTGAACACAACCCTAGATGACGTCACACACAACACTGATATCACACTGAACACAACCCTTGATTACGTCACACACAACACTGATATCACACTGAACACAACCCTTGATGACGTCACACACAACACTGATATCACACTGAACACAACCCTTGATGACGTCACACACAACACTGATATCACACTGAACACAACCCTAGATGATGTGACACACAACACTGATATCACACTGAACACAACCCTAGATGATGTGACACACAACACTGATATCACACTGAACACAACCCTAGATCAGGGCCGTCTTTAATATTGATTGGACCCTGGGCAAAAATTTACTTGGGCCCCCTGGATCCTGCCTTCCCACACCTTTAGCAGGCAATCACGGCCTCCACCACAACACACACACAAAAAATCAACACATCTGGTAGAGTACAGTGAATGACTGTAAATACTTCCAGTTCTGAAGACTCCAGCGGCTCAGGATCAGTGCTCTGGGCAGCTGGGCTCAGGCTGGAAGTGGGCACCGCCCTGCAGGAAGGAGACCAGGGCTCGGCTCACCCTAGCGTTACAGTGCACCCCAGCACCCCACAGTATGCACCCTATAGTATACAGCAACCCACAGTATGCAGTATAGCACCCTATAGTATACCGCACCCCACAGTATATAGTAGAGCAGTATAGCAGCCCACAGTATACAGCACCCCACAGTATACAACACCTCACAGTATACAGTAGAGCAGTATAGCACCTCACCGCATACATCACCCCAAACTATACACAATACAGCACCCCACACTATACAGTACAGCAGTATAGCATTATACAATATACAGCACCCACAGTATACAGCCCCCCACAGTATACAGGCCCCCACAGTATACAGCCCCTCACAGTATACAGCTCCTCCACAGTATACAGGCCCCCACAGTATGCAGACCCCCACAGTATGCAGGCCCCCACAGTATACAGGCCCCCACAGTATACAGCACCCCACTATACAGTAGTTTACAGTATATTAGCATAACAGCCCCTGTCACCTTTTTCTGATGTAATCTTCACAAAAAAAGCTCCACAGTTAAGGCAAACTTCTCCTGCAACACTCCTGGTAGAAAGGACCTTGATGACCTCATAGCCATGTGACCAGTAATATTGCTAGGTTACTGGTCACATGGTGATGTCATCTAAGGTCCTAGAGAATCACAGCTCTCACAGTACGGTGCCTGGAGTGCCGGCAGGCATGGCATGGCAGCACCCCCTGTGTAGCTGACAGCCTGACACCTGGGGCAGTGGCTAGCAGGGCTTAAGAGGCAGCTGCCTCGTGCCTTGGGCCCCCCAGAAGCAACTGGGCCCGGGGCAGCTGCCCCTTTTGCCCCTTGTTAAAGACGGCCCTGCCCTAGATGACGTCACACACAACACTGATATCACACTGAACACAACCCTAGATGATGTGACACACAACACTGATATCACACTGAACACAACCCTAGATGATGTGACACACAACACTGATATCACACTGAACACAACCCTTGATGACGTCACACACAACACTGATATCACACTGAACACAACCCTAGATGATGTGACACACAACACTGATATCACACTGAACACAACCCTTGATGAAGTCACACACAACACTGATATCACACTGAACACAACCCTAGATGATGTGACACACAACACTGATATCACACTGAACACAACCCTTGATGAAGTCACACACAACACTGATATCACACTGAACACAACCCTAGATGATGTGACACACAACACTGATATCACACTGAACACAACCCTAGATGATGTGACACACAACACTGATATCACACTGAACACAACCCTAGATGATGTGACACACAACACTGATATCACACTGAACACAACCCTAGATGATGTGACACACAACACTGATATCACACTGAACACAACCCTAGATCAGGGCCGTCTTTAATATTGATTGGACCCTGGGCAAAAATTTACTTGGGCCCCCTGGATCCTGCCTTCCCACTCCTTTAGCAGGCAATCACGGCCTCCACCACAACACACACACAAAAAATCAACACATCTGGTAGAGTACAGTGAATGACTGTAAATACTTCCAGTTCTGAAGACTCCAGCGGCTCAGGATCAGTGCTCTGGGCAGCTGGGCTCAGGCTGGAAGTGGGCACCGCTCTGCAGGAAGGAGACCAGGGCTCGGCTCACCCTAGCGTTACAGTGCACCCCAGCACCCCACAGTATGCACCCTATAGTATACAGCAACCCACAGTATGCAGTATAGCACCCTATAGTATACCGCACCCCACAGTATATAGTAGAGCAGTATAGCAGCCCACAGTATACAGCACCTCACAGTATACAGTAGAGCAGTATAGCACCTCACCGCATACATCACCCCAAACTATACACAATACAGCACCCCACACTATACAGTACAGCAGTATAGCATTATACAATATACAGCACCCACAGTATACAGCCCCCCACAGTATACAGGCCCCCACAGTATACAGGCCCCTCACAGTATACAGCCCCTCACAGTATACAGCCCCTCCACAGTATACAGGCCCCCACAGTATGCAGACCCCCACAGTATGCAGGCCCCCACAGTATACAGGCCCCCACAGTATACAGCACCCCACTATACAGTAGTTTACAGTATATTAGCATAACAGCCCCTGTCACCTTTTTCTGATGTAATCTTCACAAAAAAAGCTCCACAGTTAAAGGGGTTGTCCAGGATTGGGAAGATTGGAGTATGTGTACAACAATGCCCTAAATGTTACAATCGTGCCTGTCCTACCTTTACCCGACATTTCTAATGCCCAGTTTTCAAGTCTCCAACTCTCAGCAGGAAGCGCTGTGTTTCCAAGACTCGGTGACGTACCGGGTCCCTTTCTGCCGAGTGAAGCCTCTTCTTCCGCTTCCCAGGGAGCCCGGTGACGTCACCCTCAGCCACATGAATTATTCAAAGTGCCTGGATGGGCGGTAACAAGGCGGCAACCAACCGCGCTAAGCCACGCCCATCCGGTCAGGTGACGTCACCGGGCAGGGCGCTTTATTATGAATGAAAGAGGCAGAGCACTGAATATTAATTAGGGGGCGGAGTCACGGCGGAGATGAAACCATGCTGCCGCGCTGTGCTGGGAACCACAGTGCAGTGCGGCAGGAAGGTAGGAAAAAATAAACATAGGTGTAAACAAAGCGTGGGGGGACCGTATGAGCCATATAGAAATGGTGAAAATACTTAAAAACATATGGGGGGACCTTGATTCAGCTGTTAATAGGGAGTACATAAAAAAAAAAAAAAAAAAATTTGATCCCGGACAACCCCTTTAAGGCAAACTTCTCCTGCAACACTCCTGGTAGAAAGGACCTTGATGACCTCATAGCCATGTGACCAGTAATATTGCTAGGTTACTGGTCACATGGTGATGTCATCTAAGGTCCTAGAGAATCACAGCTCTCACAGTACGGTGCCTGGAGTGCCGGCAGGCATGGCATGGCAGCACCCCCTGTGTAGCTGACAGCCTGACACCTGGGGCAGTGGCTAGCAGGGCTTAAGAGGCAGCTGCCTCGTGCCTTGGGCCCCCCAGAAGCAACTGGGCCCGGGGCAGCTGCCCCTTTTGCCCCTTGTTAAAGACGGCCCTGCCCTAGATGACGTCACACACAACACTGATATCACACTGAACACAACCCTAGATGATGTGACACACAACACTGATATCACACTGAACACAACCCTAGATGATGTGACACACAACACTGATATCACACTGAACACAACCCTTGATGACGTCACACACAACACTGATATCACACTGAACACAACCCTAGATGATGTGACACACAACACTGATATCACACTGAACACAACCCTTGATGAAGTCACACACAACACTGATATCACACTGAACACAACCCTAGATGATGTGACACACAACACTGATATCACACTGAACACAACCCTTGATGAAGTCACACACAACACTGATATCACACTGAACACAACCCTAGATGATGTGACACACAACACTGATATCACACTGAACACAACCCTAGATGACGTCACACACAACACTGATATCACACACAACACTGATATCACACTGAACACAACCCTTGATGACGTCACACACAACACTGATATCACACACAACACTGATATCACACTGAACACAACCCTTGATGACGTCACACACAACACTGATATCACACTGAACACAACCCTTGATGACGTCACACACAACACTGATATCACACACAACACTGATATCACACTGAACACAACCCTTGATGACGTCACACACAACACTGATATCACACTGAACACAACCCTTGATTACGTCACACACAACACTGATATCACACTGAACACAACCCTTGATGACGTCACACACAACACTGATATCACACTGAACACAACCCTAGATGATGTCACACACAACACTGATATCACACTGAACACAACCCTAGATGATGTGACACACAACACTGATATCACACTGAACACAACCCTAGATGATGTGACACACAACACTGATATCACACTGAACACAACCCTTGATGACGTCACACACAACACTGATATCACACTGAACACAACCCTAGATGATGTGACACACAACACTGATATCACACTGAACACAACCCTAGATGATGTGACACACAACACTGATATCACACTGAACACAACCCTAGATGATGTGACACACAACACTGATATCACACTCAACACAACCCTAGATGATGTTACACACAACACTGATATCACACTGAACACAACCCTAGATGATGTGACACACAACACTGATATCACACTGAACACAACCCTTGATGACGTCACACACAACACTGATATCACACTGAACACAACCCTAGATGACGTCACACACAACACTGATATCACACTGAACACAACCCTAGATGACGTCACACACAACAGTGATATCACACTCAACACGACCCTTGATGACGTCACACACAACACTGATATCACACTCAACACAACCCTTGATGACGTCACACACAACACTGATATCACACTCAACACAACCCTAGATAACGTCACACCCAACACTGATATCACACTGAACACAACCCTTGATGACGTCACACCCAACACTGATATCACACTCAACACAACCCTTGATGACGTCACACACAACACTGATATCACACTGAACACAACCCTAGATGACGTCACACACAACACTGATATCACACTCAACACAACCCTTGATGACGTCACACACAACACTGATATCACACTGAACACAACCCTAGATGACGTCACACACAACACTGATATCACACTCAACACAACCCTTGATGACGTCACACACAACACTGATATCACACTGAACACAACCCTAGATGACGTCACACACAACACTGATATCACACTCAACACAACCCTTGATGACGTCACACACAACACTGATATCACACTGAACACAACCCTTGATGACGTCAGACCCAACACTGATATCACACTCAACACAACCCTTGATGACGTCACACACAACACTGATATCACACTCAACACAACCCTTGATGACATCACACACAACACTGATATCACACTAAACGCAAACCTTGATAATGTCACACATAGAGATAAGCGATTTTTTCATAAGTTAGATTTGGACGGTTCGCCGAATTTCCCAAAAAGATTAAATCTGAAATTATTCATGACCAATTGCATTAAAAGAAACGGCTATTTCCGGGCTGCAGAGAGCCTGTATAAGGGTGTAGAACACTGTGCCTGTATAGTGGTGTAGAACACTGTGCCTGTATAAGGGTGTAGAACACTGTGCCTGTATAGCGGTGTAGAACACTGTGCCTGTATAGTGGTGTAGAACACTGTGCCTGTATAAGGGTGTAGAACACTGTGCCTGTATAGCGGTGTAGGACACTGTGCCTGTATAGCGGTGTAGGACACTGTGCCTGTATAGTGGTGTAGAACACTGTGCCTGTATAGCGGTGTAGAACACTGTGCCTGTATAGCGGTGTAGAACACTGTGCCTTGCAATAACACACATAGGGAGTCTGCTGTGGTAGTGCAATAATACTGTGAGTCCGTATGACATGCAGATGACAGGCGTCGCTCTTAGAATCACTGCACACTGCACTTATTTGGAAACTGACCCAGGGCCGTCTTTGCCGCAGGGCAAAAGGGGCAGCTACCCCGGGCCCAGTTGCTCCTGGGGGCCCAAGGGAGCTCTGTTTCCCGACTCCCATTCACTAGTCCAGGGGCGTCGCTAGGTTAAAACATTCGGGGCCTGGGCCCCCCGGATGTTTTGTCCCATGCCCCGAATGTCCTGCCTGCCTGCTAGGCCGTACACAGAACGGCAATACAATTGTATCTAATACACTGGGAAGAGCTGAAGGACCTGTGATGACATCACTGGTCATGTGATCAGCAAAACAGGTTGTGATAGGATGACCTGGATGATGTCACCATCATGTGACCAGTGCAGGATTGGACCGGAGTGAAGAGGAGAAGGAGCCTAATGGTGATGTCTGTACATGAGGAGAGGTAAGTGAAGGGAGAGGCAGAGAAATGCTGGGAGTTGTAGTTATTTAACTGGGATGTATGTTAGGGCTGAAGGGAGGGATGTTATTGACATGGAACTGTGTGCTTGAGGTGGCTGGGGGAGGGAGGGATGTTATTTACATGGGACTGTATGTTGAAAGTGGATGGTGGGGGGAATGATGTTTATGTACATGGGACTTAATGTTTAGGCTACGTTCTCACTTGCGTTTGGGGATCCGTTTGTGAGATCCGTTTCAGGTCTCTCTCAAGCAGCCCCAAATGCATCAGTTTAACCCCAATGCATTCTGAATGGATGCGGATCCATTCAGAATGCATTCGTTCGGCTCCGTACGGCCCCCGTTCCGTTTTGGAGGCGGACCCCAAAATGCTGCAAGCAGTGTTTTTGTGTCCGCATGACCTTGCGGAGCCAAACGGATCCATCCTGACTTACAATGTAAGTCAATGGGGACGGATCCCTTTGCATTGACACAAAATGGTGCAATTGTAAACGGATCCGTCCCCATTGACTTTCGATGTAAGTCGCGACGGATCCGTATTGGGACTTAGAAATTAAAATCTAATACAAACGGATCGGTCCTGAACGGATGCATTCGCTTGTGTTATCGGTGCGGATCCGTCCTGTACAAGTACAGATCCGCACGAACGCAAGAGTGAAAGTAGCCTTAGGGGTGATGTTTACATGGGATTGTGCGTTGGAGGCGGCTGGGGAGGAGGTGATGTTATTTACATGGGACTGTATGGTAGAGGGAGGAGTATAACTGCAGGGGACATTATAGGCTTATAACTGCTGGGGGCTCTATAGGAGGGTCTTATAGATCCGCCTTATTTCTACTAACCGCACTATGGGGGCCTTATTACTACTGAGGGGTCTGTAGGGAGCTTTATTACCACTGGGGGAACAATAGGGGGCCTTATTTCTACTGGGGGCTCTGTGAGGGTATTATTAATATGGAAGGGCTCTTCTAATAATGGGGCATTGTTGAGGAGCATTATTACGGGTTAGCGTAACTAAAGGCTCATGGGCCCCAGTGCAAGAGTTCAGCTTGGGCCCCCCTTCCCTCAGTGCTTTGTGTGTCTTCTTATGCGGCACAAGTGTCTTTGGGCCCCGTCAGGCTCCTGGGCCCGGTAGCGACTGCTACCTCTGCACCCCCTATAGCTACACCCCTACAAATGTAGCTGGTTCCTACACTGCCGTGAAAATGTAGGCTTAGATAAGTCCAAGAGAGGCGGTAAATTAGTGTCAGGTACTCGTCTGCGGAAGCCACCTTGACGCCTGGTAGATGGGCCCGACACAAGTTTGATCAAAATGTGCGCTAAGAGCTTCCATTTTTCCATTTATAGTAGGTATGATACCACTTTAATTTAGAATGATCCCCATTTCTCAGCTCTATTGTTTGTATGTGTAACGTTGTGCAGCCATTTTTTTTTAACAACCATGTTTGATTTATGGATATGCACCTGTTTGACTATGAATATGAATGTGCTAGTCTAAATTTCTTGTGGTACATATCACACCTGATTATATCACACTCTACATATCACACCTGATTATATCACACTCTACATATCACATGATAATATCACACTCTACATATCACACCTGATAATATCACACTCTACATATCACACCTGATAATATCACACTCTACATATCACACCTGATTATATCACACTCTACATATCACACCTGATAATATCACACTCTACATATCACACCTGATAATATCACACTCTACATATCACACCTGATAATATCACACTCTACATATCACACCTGATAATATCACACTCTACATATCACACCTGATTATATCACACTCTACATATCACACCTGATAATATCACACTCTACATATCACACCTGATTATATCACACTCTACATATCACACCTAATAATATCACACTCTACATATCACACCTGATAATATCACACTGTACACAACATCTGATAATATCACACTGTACATATCACACCTGATAATATCACACTCTGCATATAACACCTGATAATATCACACTGTACATATCACACCTGATAATATCACACTCTGCATATAACACCTGATAATATCACACTGTACATTATCACACCTGATAATATCACACTCTGCATATAACACCTGATAATATCACACTCTGCATATAACACCTGATAATATCACACTGTACATATAACACCTGATATATCACACTCTGCATATAACACCTGATAATATCACACTCTGCATATAACACCTGATATATCACACTCTGCATATAACACCTGATAATATCACACTGTACATATCACACCTGATATATCACACTGTACACAACATCTGATAATATCACACTGTACATATCACACCTGATGTCACACACAGTATAACACCTGATAATATCACTGTACATATAACACCTGATAATATCACACTGTACATATCACACCTGATGTCACACACAGTATAACACCTGATAATATCACACTGTACAGATCACACCTGATAATATCACACTCTGCATATAACACCTGATAATATCACACTCTACACATATCACCTGATAATATCACACTGTACACAACATCTGATAATATCACACTCTACATATCACACCTGATAATATCACACTGTACACAACATCTGATAATATCACACTGTACATATCACACCTGATAATATCACTGTACATATAACACCTGATAATATCACACTGTACATATCACACCTGATAATATCACTGTACATATAACACCTGATAATATCACACTGTACAGATCACACCTGATAATATCACACTCTGCATATAACACCTGATAATATCACACTCTACACATATCACCTGATAATATCACACTGTACACAACATCTGATAATATCACACTCTACATATCACACCTGATAATATCACACTGTACACAACATCTGATAATATCACACTGTACATATCACACCTGATAATATCACTGTACATATAACACCTGATAATATCACACTGTACATATAACACCTGATAACATCTCACACTGTACATATCACACCTGATAATATCACACCGATGTAACACACTACATAAAACCAGTAACACACATACAGCTCCTCTTACCTCTTTAGCTCCAACAAGTTTCACCATGAGTCTTCCTAGAAGAGTTGCAAGTATAGTGGCCATATGTACGAAGGGTCCCTGCGGAGAGATGGCGGCACATTACTACCTGTCAGTCCGTTTATTAATGATCAGCTTTATTCATATAGGTTTGTGTCTGGAGGGAGATTGGGTGTTTGGGGTTTTTGGACAAACAGATTTATTATAATTTATGCCAGAGAATTGACTTAAAAGCATATATCTGCACCAGCTCATAAACTGGCCAAAGAGACATATCTACTGGTGTGATTACATCTGCCCCACTGCCTGTATGTCTCCACTGTACAGACCCCACACACCCACCGCAGGACCAGTGCCGTACCCTCCACTGAACAATACATACCACTTTTCCCAGAAATATTGTGCTCCCAGCAGCCAATGTACACGTGACACCAATTAGCTTGGCAATAAATGTTCGAAAAGTAAAGAATTCAGCCAAGACAACTCCACGCAAGGTGACCTTAATTTCCGGGATTCCAGAGCCTGTAAAACAAAACACCTTTATTATGTCTGACACTGGTTCACCCTGCAGGAGGAGGGGCAGGCTCATAGCTCTCTTCTGTCTGTATCACCCTGCAGGAGGAGGGGCAGGCTCATAGCTCTCCTCTGTCTGTATCACCCTGCAGGGGGAGGGGCAGGCTCATAGCTCTCTTCTGTCTGTATCACCCTGCAGGAGGAGGGGCAGGCTCATAGCTCTCTTCTGTCTGTATCACCCTGCAGGAGGAGGGGCAGGCTCATAGCTGTCTTCTGTCTGTATCACCCTGCAGGAGGAGGGGCAGGCTCATAGCTCTCTTCTGTCTGTATCACCCTGCAGGAGGAGGGGCAGGCTCATAGCTCTCTTCTGTCTGTATCACCCTGCAGGAGGAGGGGCAGGCTCATAGCTCTCTTCTGTCTGTATCACCCTGCAGGAGGAGGGGCAGGCTCATAGCTCTCCTCTGTCTGTATCACCCTGCAGGGGGAGGGGCAGGCTCATAGCTGTCTTCTGTCTGTATCACCCTGCAGGAGGAGGGGCAGGCTCATAGCTCTCTTCTGTCTGTATCACCCTGCAGGAGGAGGGGCAGGCTCATAGCTCTCTTCTGTCTGTATCACCCTGCAGGAGGAGGGGCAGGCTCATAGCTCTCTTCTGTCTGTATCACCCTGCAGGAGGAGGGGCAGGCTCATAGTTCTCTTCTGTCTGTATCACCCTGCAGGAGGAGGGGCAGGCTCATAGCTCTCTTCTGTGCTCTCTTCTATCTGTATCACCCTGCAGGAGGAGGGGCAGGCTCATAGCTCTCTTCTGTCTGTATCACCCTGCAGGAGGAGGGGCGGGCTCATAGCTCTCTTCTGTCTGTATCACCCTGCAGGAGGAGGGGCAGGCTCATAGCTCTCTTCTGTCTGTATCACCCTGCAGGAGGAGGGGCAGGCTCATAGCTCTCTTCTGTCTGTATCACCCTGCAGGAGGAGGGGCAGGCTCATAGCTCTCCTCTGTCTGTATCACCCTGCAGGGGGAGGGGCAGGCACATAGCTCTCCTCTGTCTGTATCACCCTGCAGGAGGAGGGGCAGGCTCATAGCTCTCTTCTGTCTGTATCACCCTGCAGGAGGAGGGGCAGGCTCATAGCTCTCTTCTGTCTGTATCACCCTGCAGGAGGAGGGGCAGGCTCATAGCTCTCTTCTGTCTGTATCACCCTGCAGGGGGCGGGGCAGGCTCATAGCTCTCTTCTGTCTGTGTCACCCTGCAGGAGGAGGGGCAGGCTCATAGCTCTCTTCTGTCTGTATCACCCTGCAGGAGGAGGGGCAGGCTCATAGCTCTCTTCTGTCTGTATCACCCTGCAGGGGGCGGGGCAGGCTCATAGCTCTCTTCTGTCTGTATCACCCTGCAGGAGGAGGGGCAGGCTCATAGCTCTCCTCTGTCTGTATCACCCTGCAGGAGGAGGGGCAGGCTCATAGCTCTCCTCTGTCTGTATCACCCTGCAGGAGGAGGGGCAGGCTCATAGCTCTCTTCTGTCTGTATCACCCTGCAGGATGAGGGGCAGGCTCATAGCTCTCTTCTGTCTGTATCACCCTGCAGGAGGAGGGGCAGGCTCATAGCTCTCCTCTGTCTGTATCACCCTGCAGGAGGAGGGGCAGGCTCATAGCTCTCCCCTGTCTGTATCACCCTGCAGGGGGAGGGGCAGGCTCATAGCTCTCTTCTGTCTGTATCACCCTGCAGGGGGAGGGGCAGACTCATAGCTCTCTTCTGTCTGTATCACCCTGCAGGAGGAGGGGCAGGCTCATAGCTCTCTTCTGTCTGTCACCCTGCAGGAGGAGGGGCAGGCTCATAGCTCTGTACTGTCTGTATCACCCTGCAGGGGGAGGGGCAGGCTCATAGCTCTCTTCTGTCTGTCACCCTGCAGGAGGAGGGGCAGGCTCATAGCTCTCTTCTGTCTGTACCACCCTGCAGGGGGCAGGCTCATAGCTCTGTACTGTCTGTATCACCTTGCAGGAGGAGGGGCAGGCTCATAGCTCTCCTCTGTCTGTATCACCCTGCAGGGGGAGGGGCAGGCTCATAGCTCTCTTCTGTCTGTATCACCCTGCAGGAGGAGGGGCAGGCTCATAGCTCTCCTCTGTCTGTATCACCCTGCAGGAGGAGGGGCAGGCTCATAGCTCTCTTCTGTCTGTATCACCCTGCAGGAGGAGGGGCAGGCTCATAGCTCTCCTCTGTATGTATCATCCTGCAGGTCACTTACCTGCAGCTTGTGGAGCAATATATTTGGCCACCCCGGCTGATACAGTCATGAGCAGAGTGTGGTACAGCACCCAGGAGAAGTACTGTAGATATCTGTACTGGTCTAGGACATCGTACACCCACAGGTTGACTGCAGAAGATATAAAGCTCGGAGTTAGATCTCACATTATCACTTTATAAGAGGCAACTATATGGACCTGTATACAAAGAGACTGGCTAATAAAGCCGCCCATACACAGACCTCCCCTAAACATGTACGATGGGAGATAAGCTCCAAAAGGAGCAGGCGTGCTGAAATCTAAGGTGGAGGACCTTTATATCCCATGACATCAGCTGTAGGGGCAGATCAGCGAACAGTAATCGAAAGTACATAGATCTCCCCCATTAGGCATCAGGGCTCGTGAGGTCCATGCACGAGTGACTGTGCTGTATGTACTTAGACATGGTAATCAGAGCATGCTCAATAAACACGAGGGGGATCCATCAGCATCAGGACTCGTGAGGTCCATGTCCGAGTGACTGTGCAGTATGTACTCAGACATGGTAATAAGAGCATGCTCAAGAAACATGAGGGGGATCCATCAGCATCAGGACTCGTGAGGTCCATGTCCAAATGACTGTGCAGTATGTACTCAGACATGGTAATCAGAGCATGCTCAAGAAACACGAGGGGCATCCATCAACATCAGGGCTCATGAGGTCCATGTCCGAATGACTGTGCAGTATGTACTCAGACATGGTAATCAGAGCATGCTCAAGAAACACGAGGGGCATCCATCAGCATCAGGGCTCATGAGGTCCATGTCCGAGTGACTGTGCAGTATGTACTCAGACATGGTAATCAGAGCATGTTCAATAAACACGAGGGGGATCCATCAGCATCAGGACTCGTGAGGTCCATGTCCGAGTGACTGTGCAGTATGTACTCAGACATGGTAATAAGAGCATGCTCAAGAAACATGAGGGGGATCCATCAGCATCAGGACTCGTGAGGTCCATGTCCGAGTGACTGTGCAGTATGTACTCAGACATGGTAATAAGAGCATGCTCAATAAACACGAGGGGGATCCATCAGCATCAGGACTCGTGAGGTCCATGTCCGAGTGACTGTGCAGTATGTACTCAGACATGGTAATAAGAGCATGCTCAATAAACACGAGGGGGATCCATCAGCATCAGGACTCGTGAGGTCCATGTCCGAGTGACTGTGCAGTATGTACTCAGACATAGTAATCAGAGCATGCTCAAGAAACATGAGGGGGATCCATCAGCATCAGGACTCGTGAGGTCCATATCCGAGTGACTGTGCTGTATGTACTCAGACTTGGTAATCGGAGCATGGAGCATATACATTATTAAAAAACTGAATTTACTACAGGGAAACCACCTTATAACCAGGTGAATCACTACCCCCATCAGAACATGTTATCAGAATCTCCTAGTGTTCATGATCGGTTCACGTTGGGGGTTGTAGTGTGCTATGCATATAATATAACAGAATTGTATTACGGTCAGGTCATGTTAGGAGCTGTAGTGTTTTATGTATAGGGTATGATAGAACTGCATTGTGGTCATGCTTAGTGGTGGGGTCATATTTTCTTTTTGTGTGTGTGTGTGTGTGTGGGGGGGGGGGTTTAGCTGTAATATTGCCCAATATAGGTTCCGTGTTACCCACCTCGCTGTAGTTTGGCAATAGTGACATCCAGTCCGAAGCTGATTGTCGCCATACTGATTCCCAGCAAGAACAGGAAAATCCAGTCTTCTCCAAAATACTGAAGTGCTCTCCGCAGGGTCCTACCCACAGCTTAAATACAAGAATGATGAGAAGATGAAGGCGACCAGGATGACAGTGTCTATAATGTCTGATATCAATATACAGTGTCTACAATGGAATAATACCATCCACGAGTAATGACATGGAAAGTCTCTCATTACCAGAGAGAGCGGTGGAAGAAGTGAAGCTGGCAGTATTTCAGGGAAGGACTTTGGTTGTTCCAATATCTTCCAGAGCTTTCTACAGACTTCTTCTTCTGCCTCAGAACCCCATGAAGATGAGGTCAGGGCTCAGTGGAGAACATCCTATCTGCTGCAGACTTCAGTAGCCCCTCATTATAACCACTTTTGACTTCTCTGGACCTTAGAGGGAGCACGTGGGTTCAGGTTCTGTACATTCAGGTCTGATACCCATGCTCGATTTCTATGAAGGAACATTGGGGGTCACTTATCAAAGACCGGGTTCTTATACTGGTCTTTGATAGCTGTTCCGCTGTTGGCAGAGGCACCTAATTTAGGACGAGGCACAGGCTTCATCATAGATTAGGCGCATCTTCTGCAGTCCATGTGTCTGGTGTGATACTAGCCCCTGATGGGAGTAGTTGTCACTCATCTTTTATGCCTGTTTCCAGGTGTAAAATATGATCACACAGGTGTAAAAACTGATGTTAGCAAATGCCGCCATTATTTTGACGATCTCCTGTGAATTGTTTTCAGCTTCCTTGGTCGTCCGTCGTGTGTTTCTTTGGCTTTTGCCAGGATCTGATTTTGGAAATGGATCCCACAGGTACTGTAGTATCCACGCTGAGCTTATGTACAGCATTAAAACGAAATATGGAGCAAATCAACAATTCATTCAACACTAGTAGTAATAGTTATAGTTGTAATAGTAGTAGTTGTAGTACAATCATAGTAATAGTAGTTGTTGTAGCAGTAGTAATCATTGTAGTTGTAGTAGTACTTATAGTAGTAGCAATCATAGTAGTAAAAGAAGTAGTGGTAGTTGTACTAGTAGAAGTAGTAGTGGTTGTTGCAATAGTAGTAGTTGTAGTAGTGGTGGTAATTGTAGTAGTACTTATAGTAGTAGTCATAGTTGTTGCAGTAATTGTGCTAATAGTAGTAGTCATAGTTGTAGTAATTATAGTAGTTGTAGTAGTAGTTGTAATTGTAGTAGTATTTATAGTAGTAGTAGTAGTAGTAAAAGCAGTAGTAGTAGTAATAGTAACAGTCGTAGTAGTTTTATTAGTAGTACTACTTATTGTAGTGGTCATAGTTGTAGCAGTAGTAGTAGTAGTCATAGTACTTGTAATAGTAGTAGTAGCAGTCCTCCTACTGTAAGAGCAGTGAGACTATGGACTCTTTACTGTAAGAGCAGTGAGACTATGGACTCTTTACTGTAAGAGCAGTGAGACTATGGACTCTGTACTGTAAGAGCAGTGAGACTGTGGACTCTTTACTGTAAGAGCTGTGAGACTATGGACTCTATACTGTAAGAGCAGTGAGACTATGGACTCTTTACTGTAAGAGCAGTGAGACTATGGACTCTATACTGTAAGAGCAGTGAGACTGTGGACTCTTTACTGTAAGAGCTGTGAGACTATGGACTCTATACTGTAAGAGCAGTGAGACTATGGACTCTTACTGTAAGAGCAGTGAGACTATGGACTCTTACTGTAAGAGCAGTGAGACTATGGACTCTTACTGTAAGAGCAGTGAGACTATGGACTCTATACTGTAAGAGCAGTGAGACTATGGACTCTTACTGTAAGAGCAGTGAGACTATGGACTCTACTGTAAGAGCAGTGAGACTATGGACTCTTACTGTAAGAGCAGTGAGACTATGGACTCTATACTGTAAGAGCAGTGAGACTATGGACTCTATACTGTAAGAGCAGTGAGACTATGGACTCTTACTGTAAGAGCAGTGAGACTATGGACTCTATACTGTAAGAGCAGTGAGACTATGGACTCTTACTGTAAGAGCAGTGAGACTATGGACTCTATACTGTAAGAGCAGTGAGACTATGGACTCTATACTGTAAGAGCAGTGAGACTATGGACTCTATACTGTAAGCAGTGAGACTATGGACTCTACTGTAAGAGCAGTGAGACTATGGACTCTATACTGTAAGAGCAGTGAGACTATGGACTCTATACTGTAAGAGCGGTGAGACTATGGACTCTATACTGTAAGAGCAGTGAGACTATGGACTCTATACTGTAAGAGCAGTGAGACTATGGACTCTTATACTGTAAGAGCAGTGAGACTATGGACTCTATACTGTAAGAGCAGTGAGACTATGGACTCTATACTGTAAGAGCAGTGAGACTATGGACTCTATACTGTAAGAGCAGTGAGACTATGGACTCTATACTGTAAGAGCAGCGAGACTATGGACTCTTTACTGTAAGAGCAGTGAGACTATGGACTCTTTACTGTAAGAGCAGTGAGGACTATGGACTCTATTACTGTAAGAGCGGTGAGGACTATGGACTCTTATACTGTAAGAGCGGTGAGACTATGGAATCTTTACTGTAAGAGCGGTGAGACTATGGACTCTTTACTGTAAGAGCAGTGACGACTATGGACTCTTTACTGTAAGAGCAGTGAGACTATGGATTCTTATACTGTAAGAGCAGTGAGACTATGGACTCTTATACTGTAAGAGCAGTGAGGACTATGGACTCTTTACTGTAAGAGCAGTGAGACTATGGATCTATACTGTAAGAGCAGTAGGACCTATGGACTCTATACTGTAAGAGCAGATGAGACTATGGACTCTACTGTAAGAGCAGTGAGACCTATGGACTCTTATACTGTAAGAGCAGTGAGACTATGGACTCTTTACTGTAAGAGCAGGTGAGGACTATGGACTCTTACTGTAAGAGCAGTGAGACTATGGACTCTATACTGTAAGAGCAGTGAGACTATGGACTCTTACTGTAAGAGCAGTGAGACTATGGACTCTATACTGTAAGAGCAGTGAGACTATGGACTCTATACGTAAGAGCAGTGAGACTATGGACTCTATACTGTAAGAGCAGTGAGACTATGGACTCTTATACGTAAGAGCAGGAGACTATGGACTCTTTACTGTAAGAACAGTGAGACTATGGACTCTTTACTGTAAGACCGGTGAGACTATGGAACTCTATACTGTAAGAGCGGTGAGACTATGACTCTTTACTGTAAGAGCGGTGAGACTATGGACTCTTTCCTGTAAGAGCAGTGAGACTATGGACTCTTTACTGTAAGAAGCAGTGTAGACTATGGATTCTTTACTGTAAGAGCAGTGAGACTATGGACTCTATACTGTAAGAGCAGTGAGACTATGGACTCTATACTGTAAGAGCAGTGAGACTATGGACCTCTATACTGTAAGAGCAGGTGAGACTATGGACTCTATACTGTAAGAGCAGGTGAGACTATGGACTCTTACTGTAAGAGCAGTGAGACTAAGGACTCTTTACTGTAAGAGCAGGTGAGACTATGGACTCTTTTACTGTAAGAGCAGTGAGACTATGGACTCTTTACTGTAAGAGCAGTGAGACTATGGACTCTATACTGTAAGAGCAGTGAGGACTATGGACTCTATTACTGGTAAGAGCAGTGAGACTATGGACTCTATACTGTAAGAGCAGTGAGACTATGGACTCCTTACTGTAAGAGCAGTGAGACTATGGACTCTTTAACTGTAAGAGCAGTGAGACTATGGACTCTTTACTGTAAGAGCAGTGAGACTATGGACTCTTTACTGTAAGAAGCAGTGAGACTATGGACTCTATACTGTAAGAGCAGTGATGCTATGGACTGTATACTGGAAGAGCGGTGAGACTATGGACTCTTTACTGTAAGAGCGGTGAGACTATGGAACCTCTTTACTGTAAGAGCGGTGAGACTATGGACTCTATGTAAGAGCAGTGAGACTATGGACTCTTACTGTAAGAGCAGTGAGACTATGGACTCTTACTGTAAGAGCAGTGAGACTATGGACTCTATACTGTAAGAGCAGTGAGACTATGGACTCTTACTGTAAGAGCAGTGAGACTATGGACTCTTACTGTAAGAGCAGTGAGACTATGGACTCTATACTGTAAGAGCAGTGAGACTATGGACTCTTACTGTAAGAGCAGTGAGACTATGGACTCTTTACTGTAAGAGCAGTGAGACTATGGACTCTTACTGTAAGAGCAGTGAGACTATGGACTCTTACTGTAAGCAGTGAGACTATGGACTCTTACTGTAAGAGCAGTGAGACTATGGACTCTATACTGTAAGAGCAGTGAGACTATGGACTCTATACTGTAAGAGCAGTGAGACTATGGACTCTTACTGTAAGAGCAGTGAGACTATGGACTCTTACTGTAAGAGCAGTGAGACTATGGACTCTTACTGTAAGAGCAGGTGACGAACTATGGACTCTTTACCTGTAAGAGCAGTGAGACTATGGACTCTTTACTGTAAGAGCGTGAGACTAAGGACTCTTTACTGTTAAGAGCAGTGAGACTATGACTCTATACTGTAAGAGCAGTGAGGACATTGAGACTCTTTACTGTAAGAGCAGCTGAGACTATGGACTCTTACTGTAAGAGCAGTGAGACTATTGACTCTTACTGTAAGAGCAGTGAGACTATGGCCTCTTTACTGTAAGAGCAGTGAGACTATGGGACTCTTACTGTAAGAGCAGTGAGACTATGGACTCTTACTGTAAGAGCAGTGAGACTATGGACTCTTTACTGTAGAGCAGTGAGACTATGGACTCTATACTGTAAGAGCAGTGAGACTATGGACTCTTTACTGTAAGAGCAGTGAGGACTATGGACTCTTTACTGTAAGAGCAGTTGAGACTATGGACTCTTTACTGTAAGAGCAGTGAGACTATGGACTCTCTACTGTAAGAGCAGTGAGACTATGGACTCTTACTGTAAGAGCAGTGAGACTATGGACTTCTTTACTGTAAGAGCAGTGAGACTATGGACTCTTTACTGTAAGAGCAGTGAGACTATGGACTCTTACTGTAAGAGCAGTGAGACTATGGACTCTATACTGTAAGAGCAGTGAGACTATGGACTCTTACTGTAAGAGCAGTGAGACTATGGACTCTACTGTAAGAGCAGTGAGACTATGGACTCTTACTGTAAGAGCAGTGAGACTATGGACTCTTACTGTAAGAGCAGTGAGACTATGGACTCTTACTGTAAGAGCAGTGAGACTATGGACTCTTACTGTAAGAGCAGTGAGACTATGGACTCTATACTGTAAGAGCAGTGAGACTATGGACTCTTACTGTAAGAGCAGTGAGACTATGGACTCTTACTGTAAGAGCAGTGAGACTATGGACTCTACTGTAAGAGCAGTGAGACTATGGACTCTTTACTGTAAGAGCAGTGAGACTATGGACTCTTACTGTAAGAGCAGTGAGACTATGGACTCTTACTGTAAGAGCAGTGAGACTATGGACTCTTTAACTGTAAGAGCAGTGAGACTATGGACTCTATAATGTAAGAGCAGTGAGACCTATGGACTCTATACTGTAAGAGCAGTGAGACTATGGACGTCTTTACTGTAAGAGTGGTGACAAAATGAAAAGAGAGCTCATATTACCAAAAAATTAAATTTTATTACATAAGGTTAAAAAGATTCCAAAAAAAGGGGGAGAAGGGTAAATTCATACATAAGATGCCGTGAAACAAGGTGATGGGAGCGGAGAAAAAACAGCACCACCCTGGGAGGAAGAAGCACACGGTTGAGACAAATGAAGAGATGTAATGTAGATAATATCTGACATGGAAAATAGCGATCTTGGTGCAGTGCCCAGTCCATGTAATAAGCAAATGCAGAGATGGAATCATACAATATCAGGTAAAGCACGGTCCAGCTCATGCACCCCCCACAGGTAAAGATGGAAATTGTATCAAACAGGGCAAAGTGCCGGTGGACTGGAATTGACCACACAATCAGCGGGGGGCAAAGGGAGACCAGAGCTTACCTGAAATAACCGTGTGCAATGAAACCCAGGGTGGCGCTACCCCAACGCGCGTTTCGGCGTGCCTTCGTCAGGGGGTAGCGCCATCTCTGTGAACCAAGTTTAAATAAGCTCTCTTAGCCAATAGAAATGAGTACTTACTCGTCCCCAGGTGTACATGTTGACGAGGCGCGCTGGGATCCTGGCGATTCGCATCCGGCTGCCCCACAGCCGGCGTCCCGCCGGCACGCCTACCCCACGTGATAAAATCACATGATCGGGCGGCACTGGCGTAAGGACGCACGGGTGTGAGGCGCCGGAAGCGGCACCCAGGATGACGCGCGCTCACATGACAGAAGGGGAGGAGCATGAAAATACCAGCGGATAGCCCAGCGAACTGCCCCACAGTCTCAGGATCATGAACCAAGCCGTATTGACAGATAATGATATTACAAACAAGCCACAAAAAACCATCAGTACGGCATCTGTGGCTCTATAACAATATGTGTATGCATACACAGTACAGAAAAGAGAGAATATTAATATACAAATACACTGTGATACATAAATAGAACTATATAAATAATTTCATACATACAGAATCAATAATAATAATATTAGCAAGAATAATAAATAAAATGTATGCATACGACAGCATGATTGGAAGTATCAAACATGATTATAATTAGATAAGAATGGAAAAAGCAACAAACATAAATCATAATAGAAAAATAATAATAAATGTATAAAAAATGTATGAAAAATATATAAAAAAATAAATTAATGAACAGACAGATGGGGACGGGAAGGAAGAGAGGGAAAGAAAGGGGGGGAAGAAGAAAAACCAAAGACCTATTGCAATATAATACATGATCAATATTGTATCTATATTTTGTATATGCAAAGTAAAAGAAGGATAATAGAGAGTAGTACAAAATAAATAAATAATATAATATTCGCAGCACTATAAAAATATATAACTACATGATTGGAATACCAAACATGATTACAAGTATAATTAGAAAGCAGACCACATAGATCATGATCTAAATAAATAAATAAATAAATGGATATGTGTGTATGCAGTGTGCAAACATCAAAATGTGAGAAATGAACAAAGGAAATAGCAATGAATGAGGGGGGGGGGGGGGGGGAAGAAGAAAAAGAAAGGACCCGCTAAAAGAAAAGAAGGGGGAGAAAAAGGAAGAAGGGATGTGTGTGTGGGTGTATGTGAAAGTGAAAATGAATAAAGGTAAAGTGCAGGCACTGGAATAAAAGAATCCAGAAATAATGAATAACCGATGTATGTCGTATATGGGTGAATGAAGTGAAAGTGTGGAAGACAACAACAAGTGTTGACGTGAAAGTGTGGAAGACAACAACTAGTGTTGACATAGGCACAACTGTACATGGCAAATGCCAGAAGAAGTGGGTGCGAGGCACAATGCTACTAATAGGGAGCAAAGGGCAAATAAAAAAAGTACAAAGAGATGAAAGAGATCAGACCGATACATGTAAAATAAATGTATCCATAGATCAGTCCCACAAATGAAAAGACACTAAAATAAAGCAATGAATATCATGTTGAAAATGGTCCATTCCTGAGAGCATTGGAGACGCATGAGAGCGCTGGGTATCCATCAATGGAAAAGCTAAAGAGAGAGAAAGGACGGGAATAATGAGTAAAAAGTGAAAAAATGATAGACTCAGAAAGAGTACAAATGAATGAAAATATATACACAACAGTTAAAAGGAAAAAGGGTCCACAGTGGTGGGCCCAGCGGCTAAAGAAAAGAAGAGAAGCCCAGATTCTCATTAAGGCCCCTGGGGCGTAATGTCCCCAGGGTCCATATCCAGCGGCTCTCCTTTTGGGCAAGCCGCTTGGATGTATTGCCTGCACGCAGGTCTACCTGGATACAATCTATACCTCTGACTCTAAGACATCTCGGATTACAGGAATGAAATTCCTTAAAATGTCTAGGGATGGGTTTTAAGGTCTCAATTTCCTTCACCTCCTGTGCACTGATAATACCTCTCACGTGCTCCCGCACACGAACCCTCAACTCACGGGTCGTCAAACCAACGTAGATCTTGGGACATGGGCACACTGCGTAATAGACAATTCGTGTGCTGGAGCACGTGAGGGGCTGAAGGATTTTAAAGGATCTCGCTCCAGATGAGTCCACAAAATCAAAAGAGCGTTCCATGTTTGGACATGCGGCACATCTACCGCATGGTCTAAAACCAACCTTGGGGCTACCTTGTCCAATACAAAGTTGAGATGGTGTAGGTTGAAGGTAGCCACGGACCAAACTATCCCGTAGGGTATTGGCCCTGCGTGCCGTAACCAAAGGTCGTGCAGGTAAGAGCTTTTCTAGAATGGGATCCGTCAATAAGATGGACCAATGAGAGGCCAAGATCTCCCTCATTCTCACCTACAATCTTTTACAGGGTCAGCTCACCTGCAGGCCCTCGCATATAATTTTTCAGAGGGTCAGCTCACGTGCAGCCCTCACCTACAATATTTTACAGGGTCAGCTCACCAGCAGGCCCTCACCTACAATCTTTTACAGGGTCAGCTCACCTGCATGCCCTTGCATATAAGGTTTTACAGGTCAGCTTACCTGCAGGCCCTTGCATATAATGTTTTACAGGTTTAGCTCACCTGCAGGCCCTCGCATATTATTTTTTAGAGGGTCAGCTCACCAGCAGGCCTTCACCTACAATCTTTTACAGGGTCAGCTCACCTATAGGCCCTCACATATAATGTTTATAGAGTCAGCTCACCTTCAGGCCCTCCTCTCATATAATTTTTGGAGGATCAGCTCACCAGCAGGCCCTCAAACTACAATCTTTTACAGGGTCAGCTCAACTGCAGCCCCTACGTACAATCTTTTACAGGGTCAGCTCACCTGCAGGCTCTTGCATATAATTTTTTAGAGGGTCAGCTCACCTGCAGGCCCTCGCATATAATGTTTTACAGGGGACAGCTCACCAGCAGGCCATCAATCATAATTTTTCAAAGGGCGTATGATGCTCTTTATGTGTAATAAAGGGTGTATTGGAGTGCCCGTTCCTTGTCATTTTTGGCAGCCCTTTCATTTAGTGCATAGGCTTTATGAGTGTAGGAGTCCCACTACCTGAACAATTGTACCACAATGTGAATGAGGCCCTCCTTTATGTGATATACAGGTTGTGTCGGAGTGCCTCTTCCTTGTAATTTTTTCGAGCACTTGCACTTTATACACAAGTAAATATACAGGAAAAAATGTTTCCTAACAATTTTTCCTCTAAAATCGATTTTATCTTTGTTTTTGTGCGTATTATTGTCTGTCTGTAAAAGTGGCGTACTACTCGGACAACATCGTTCCTAGCAGCAACCTGGGAGTACAAGCTGCATCCAGACATCCTCCCCATGCTGTTCCTGAACCATTTCAGTGGTGTTTCCATCAATTTCTGACCTTTTCCTGTGAACCAGACACCCTCCCCTCTTCAGAGCAGAGACTTCTATTGTGCTCGGGGTGCGGTAGAGGTGTTCATCCCGAGCACCGAGCACTTTGGTGCTCGATCAACACTAGTCGCTGTGCATACGTGGTGCGCTCTCCATTCACTTTATGAGACTCTGAAATAAGGCAAACATGCTTGCTCTGCTATTTTTGGAACTCCCATAGAAATGAAAGGAGAACATTTCATGCATGCACAGTGCGCTCCCCTTCACTTTGAGGCACCATTTTAGAGATAGGTGCTAGTCTTACCTCTAGGACCCACTCCTCCTGATAATGATGGATCTCCTCTCAATTATTGCCATCAATGTCTGACATGGACCAACCCATTTAAAGGGTTTTTCCAGGACTATATATTGATGACCTATCATCGGGATAGGTCATCATATCAGACTCAGTTCAACCCCTGTTTCTGGCAACCACGGCACTGGAAAGTATACAGTGGATGTAGTTGGAAGCAGAAGGTGGAATGGGAGTTGAACTGCAAACACGGCTCCCGGAAACTACAGTGTGGACAGGGCCTTCTGCACCCACTTCTGCACAAACAGCTGTTAAGTCCTGTTTGGTCTCAGACCCCTAACCGATCTGTTATTGATGACCTATCTTAACCACTTAAGGACCACAGGTTTATACCCCCCTAGTGACCAGGCCCTTTTTTACAAATCGGCACTCCACAACTTTAGCGGTTTATTGCTCGGTCATGCAACTTACCACCCAAATGAATTTTACCTCCTTTTCTTCTCACTAATGGAGCTTTCATTTGGTGGTATTTTATTGCCGCTGACATTTTTACTTTTTTTGTTATTAATCGAAATTTAACGATTTTTTTGCAAAAAAATGACATTTTTCACTTTCAGCTGTAAAATTTTGCAAAAAAAAACGACATCCATATATACATTTTTCGCCAAATTTATTGTTCTACATGTCTTTGATAAAAAAAAAATGTTTGGGCAAAAAAAAAAATGGTTTGGGTAAAAGTTATAGCATTTGCAAACTATGGTACAAAAATGTGAATTTCCGCTTTTTGAAACAGCTCTGACTTTCTGAGCACCTGTCATGTTTCCTGAGGTTCTACAATGCCCAAACAGTAGAAAACCCCCACAAATGACCCCATTTCGGAAAGTAGACACCCTAAGGTATTCGCTGATGGGCATAGTGAGTTCATAGAACTTTTTATTTTTTGTCACAAGTTAGCGGAAAATGATGATGATTTTTATTTTTATTTTTTTTCTTACAAAGTCTCATATTCCACTAACTTGCGACAAAAAATAAAAAATTCTAAAAACTTGCCATGCCCCTCACGGAATACCTTGGGGTGTCTTCTTTCCAAAATGGGGTCACTTGTGGGGTAGTTATACTGCCCTGGCAATTTAGGGGCCCAAATGTGTGAGAAGAACTTTGCAATCAAAATGTGTAAAAAATGACCGGTGAAATCCAAAAGGTGCACTTTGGAATATGTGCCCCTTTGCCCACCTTGGCTGCAAAAAAGTGTCACACATCTGGTATCGCCGTACTCAGGAGAAGTTGGGGAATGTGTTTTGGGGTGTCATTTTACATATACCCATGCTGGGTGAGAAAAATATCTTGGTCAAATGCCAACTTTGTATAAAAAAATGGGAAAAGTTGTCTTTTGCCAAGATATTTCTCTCACCCAGCATGGGTATATGTAAAATGACACCCCAAAACACATTCCCCAACTTCTCCTGAGTACGGCGATACCACATGTGTGACACTTTTTTGCTGCCAAGGTGGGCAAAGGGGCACATATTCCAAAGTGCACCTTTCAGATTTTGCAGGCCATTTTTTACACATTTTGATTGCAAGGTACTTCTCACACATTTGGGCCCCTAAATTGCCAGGGCAGTATAACTACGCCACAAGTGACCCCATTTTGGAAAGAAGACACCCCAAGGTATTCCGTGAGGGGCATGGCGAGTTCCTAGAATTTTTTATTTTTTGTCACAAGTTAGCGGAAAATGATGATTTTTTATTTTTTATCTTTTTTCCTTACAAAGTCTCATATTCCACTAACTTGCGACAAAAAATAAAAAATTCTAGGAACTCGCCATGCCCCTCACGGAATACCTTGGGGTGTCTTCTTTCCAAAATGGGGTCACTTGTGGCGTAGTTATACTGCCCTGGCAATTTAGGGGCCCAAATGTGTGAGAAGTACTTTGCAATCAAAATGTGTAAAAAATGGCCGGTGAAATCCGAAAGGTGCACTTTGGAATATGTGCCCCTTTGCCCACCTTGGCATCAAAAAAGTGTCACACATCTGGTATCGCCGTACTCAGGAGAAGTTGGGGAATGTGTTTTGGGGTGTCATTTTACATATACCCATGCTGGGTGAGAGAAATATCTTGGCAAAAGACAACTTTTCCCATTTTTTTATACAAAGTTGGCATTTGACCAAGATATTTTTCTCACCCAGCATGGGTATATGTAAAATGACACCCCAAAACACATTCCCCAACTTCTCCTGAGTACGGCGATACCAGATGTGTCACACTTTTTTGCTGCCAAGGTGGGCAAAGGGGCACATATTCCAAAGTGCACCTTTCGGATTTTGCAGGGCATTTTTTACACATTTTGATTGCAAAGTTCTTCTCACACATTTGGGCCCCTAAATTGCCAGGGCAGTATAACTACGCCACAAGTGACCCCATTTTGGAAAGAAGACACCCAAGGTATTCCGTGAGGGGCATGGCGAGTTCCTAGAATTTTTTATTTTTTGTCGCAAGTTAGTGGAATATGAGACTTTGTAAGGAAAAAAGAAAAAAAAAGAAAAATCATCATTTTCCGCTAACTTGTGACAAAAAATAAAAAATTCTAGGAACTCGCCGTGCCCCTCACGGAATACCTTGGGGTGTCTTCTTTCCAAAATGGGGTCACTTGTGGCGTAGTTATACTGCCCTGGCAATTTAGGGGCCCAAATGTGTAAGAAGTACCTTGCAATCAAAATCTGTAAAAAATGGCCGGTGAAATCCGAAAGGTGCACTTTGCAATATGTGCCCCTTTGCCCACCTTGGCAGCAAAAAAGTGTCACACATGTGGTATCGCCGTACTCAGGAGAAGTTGGGGAATGTGTTTTGGGGTGTCATTTTACATATACCCATGCTGGGTGAGAAAAATATCTTGGTCAAATGCCAACTTTGTTTAAAAAAAATGGGAAAAGTTGTCTTTTGCCAAGATATTTCTCTCACCCAGCATGGGTATATGTAAAATGACACCCCAAAACACATTCCCCAACTTCTCCTGAGTACGGCGATACCACATGTGTGACACTTTTTTGCTGCCAAGGTGGGCAAAGGGGCACATATTGCAAAGTGCACCTTTCGGATTTCACCGGCTATTTTTTACAGATTTTGATTGCAAGGTACTTCTTACACATTTGGGCCCCTAAATTGCCAGGGCAGTATAACTACGCCACAAGTGACCCCATTTTGGAAAGAAGACACCCCAAGGTATTCCGTGAGGGGCACGGCGAGTTCCTAGAATTTTTTATTTTTTGTCACAAGTTAGCGGAATATGATGATTTTTCTTTTTTTTTCTTTTTTCCTTACAAAGTCTCATATTCCACTAACTTGCGACAAAAAATAAAAAATTCTAGGAACTCGCCATGCCCCTCACGGAATATCTTGGTGTGTCTTCTTTCCAAAATGGGGTCACTTGTGGCGTAGTTATACTGCCCTGGCAATTTAGGGGCCCAAATGTGTGAGAAGAACTTTGCAATCAAAATGTGTAAAAAATGCCCTGCATAATCCGAAAGGTGCACTTTGGAATATGTGCCCCTTTGCCCACCTTGGCAGCAAAAAAGTGTGACACATCTGGTATCGCCGTACTCAGGAGAAGTTGGGGAATGTGTTTTGGGGTGTCATTTTACATATACCCATGCTGGGTGACAAAAATATCTTGGTCAAATGCCAACTTTGTATAAAAAAATGGGAAAAGTTGTCTTTTGCCAAGATATTTCTCTCACCCAGCATGGGTATATGTAAAATGATACCCCAAAACACATTCCCCAACTTCTCCTGAGTACGGCGATACCAGATGTGTGACACTTTTTTGATGCCAAGGTGGGCAAAGGGGCACATATTCCAAAGTGCACCTTTCGGATTTCACCGGCCATTTTTTACACATTTTGATTGCAAAGTACTTCTCACACATTTGGGCCCCTAAATTGCCAGGGCAGTATAACTACGCCACAAGTGACCCCATTTTGGAAAGAAGACACCCCAAGGTATTCCGTGAGGGGCATGGCGAGTTCCTAGAATTTTTTATTTTTTGTCGCAAGTTAGTGGAATATGAGACTTTGTAAGGAAAAAAGATAAAAAATAAAAAATCATCATTTTCCGCTAACTTGTGACAAAAAATAAAAAATTCTAGGAACTCGCCATGCCCCTCACGGAATACCTTGGGGTGTCTTCTTTCCAAAATGGGGTCACTTGTGGCGTAGTTATACTGCCCTGGCAATTTAGGGGCCCAAATGTGTGAGAAGTACCTTGCAATCAAAATGTGTAAAAAATGGCCTGCAAAATCTGAAAGGTGCACTTTGGAATATGTGCCCCTTTGCCCACCTTGGCAGCAAAAAAGTGTCACACATGTGGTATCGCCGTACTCAGGAGAAGTTGGGGAATGTGTTTTGGGGTGTCATTTTACATATACCCATGCTGGGTGAGAGAAATATCTTGGCAAAAGACAACTTTTCCCATTTTTTTATACAAAGTTGGCATTTGACCAAGATATTTTTCTCACCCAGCATGGGTATATGTAAAATGACACCCCAAAACACATTCCCCAACTTCTCCTGAGTACGGCGATACCAGATGTGTGACACTTTTTTGCAGCCAAGGTGGGCAAAGGGGCACATATTCCAAAGTGCACCTTTTGGATTTCACCGGTCATTTTTTACACATTTTGATTGCAAAGTTCTTCTCACACATTTGGGCCCCTAAATTGCCAGGGCAGTATAACTACCCCACAAGTGACCCCATTTTGGAAAGAAGACACCCCAAGGTATTCCGTGAGGGGCATGGCAAGTTTTTAGAATTTTTTATTTTTTGTCGCAAGTTAGTGGAATATGAGACTTTGTAAGAAAAAAAATAAAAATAAAAATCATCATCATTTTCCGCTAACTTGTGACAAAAAATAAAAAGTTCTATGAATTCACTATGCCCATCAGCGAATACCTTAGGGTGTCTACTTTCCGAAATGGGGTCATTTGTGGGGGTTTTCTACTGTTTGGGCATTGTAGAACCTCAGGAAACATGACAGGTGCTCAGAAAGTCAGAGCTGTTTCAAAAAGCGGAAATTCACATTTTTGTACCATAGTTTGCAAATGCTATAACTTTTACCCAAACCATTTTTTTTTTGCCCAAACATTTTTTTTTTTATCAAAGACATGTAGAACAATAAATTTGGCGAAAAATGTATATATGGATGTCGTTTTTTTTGCAAAATTTTACAGCTGAAAGTGAAAAATGTCATTTTTTTGCAAAAAAATCGTTAAATTTCGATTAATAACAAAAAAAGTAAAAATGTCAGCGGCAATAAAATACCACCAAATGAAAGCTCCATTAGTGAGAAGAAAAGGAGGTAAAATTCATTTGGGTGGTAAGTTGCATGACCGAGCAATAAACCGCTAAAGTTGTGGAGTGCCGATTTGTAAAAAAGGGCCTGGTCACTAGGGGGGTATAAACCTGTGGTCCTTAAGTGGTTAAGATAGGTCATCAATAACAGATCGGTTAGGGGTCTGAGACCCAAACAGACTTAACAGCTGTTTTGTGCAGAAGTGGGTGCAGAAGGCCCTGTCCACAATGTAGTTTCCGGAGCCGGTGTTTTGCAGTTCAACTCCCATTCCACCTTCTGCTTCCAACTACATCCACTGTATACTTTCCAGTGCCGGTGGTTGCCAGAAACAGGGGTTGAACTGATCTGATATTGATGACCTATCCCGATGATAGGTCATCAATATATAAGTCCTGGAAAAACCCTTTAAATGGGTTGGTCCATGTCAGACATTGATGGCATATTGATAGGATATGCCATCATTATCAGAGAGGAGTGGGTCCTAGAGGTAAGACTAGCACCTATCTCTAAAATGGTGCCTCAAAGTGAAGGGGAGCGCACTGTGCATGCATGAAATGTTCTCCTTTCATTTCTATGGGAGTTCCAAAAATAGCAGAGCAAGCATGTTTGCCTATTTTCAGAAGTCTCATAGAAGTGAATGGAGAGCGCACCACGTATGCACAGCGACTAGTGTTGATCGAGCACCAAAGTGCTCGGGTGCTCGGGATGAACACCTCTACCGAGCACCCGAGCACAATAGAAGTCTCTGCTCTGAAGAGGGGAGGGTGTCTGGTTCACAGGAAAAGGTCAGAAATTGATGGAAACACCACTGAAATGGTTCAGGAACAGCATGGGGAGGATGTCTGGATGCAGCTTGTACTCCCAGGTTGCTGCTAGGAACGATGTTGTCCGAGTAGTACGCCACTTTTACAGACAGACAATAATACGCACAAAAACAAAGATAAAATCGATTTTAGAGGAAAAATTGTTAGGAAACATTTTTTCCTGTATATTTACTTGTGTATAAAGTGCAAGTGCTCGAAAAAATTACAAGGAAGAGGCACTCCGACACAACCTGTATATCACATAAAGGAGGGCCTCATTCACATTGTGGTACAATTGTTCAGGTAGTGGGACTCCTACACTCATAAAGCCTATGCACTAAATGAAAGGGCTGCCAAAAATGACAAGGAACGGGCACTCCAATACACCCTTTATTACACATAAAAGAGCATCATACGCCCTTTGAAAAATTATGATTGATGGCCTGCTGGTGAGCTGTCCCTGTAAAACATTATATGCGAGGGCCTGCAGGTGAGCTGACCCTCTAAAAAATTATATGCAAGAGCCTGCAGGTGAGCTGACCCTGTAAAAGATTGTACGTTAGGGGCTGCAGTTGAGCTGACCCTGTAAAAGATTGTAGTTGAGGGCCTGCTGGTGAGCTGATCCTCCAAAAATTATATGAGAGGAGGGCCTGAAGGTGAGCTGACTCTATAAACATTATATGTGAGGGCCTATAGGTGAGCTGACCCTGTAAAAGATTGTAGGTGAAGGCCTGCTGGTGAGCTGACCCTCTAAAAAATAATATGCGAGGGCCTGCAGGTGAGCTAAACCTGTAAAACATTATATGCAAGGGCCTGCAGGTAAGCTGACCCTGTAAAACCTTATATGCAAGGGCATGCAGGTGAGCTGACCCTGTAAAAGATTGTAGGTGAGGGCCTGCTGGTGAGCTGACCCTGTAAAATATTGTAGGTGAGGGCCTGCACGTGAGCTGACCCTCTGAAAAATTATATGCGAGGGCCTGCAGGTGAGCTGACCCTGTAAAAGATTGTAGGTGAGAATGAGGGAGATCTTGGCCTCTCATTGGTCCATCTTATTGACGGATCCCATTCTAGAAAAGCTCTTACCTGCACGACCTTTGGTTACGGCACGCAGGGCCAATACCCTACGGGATAGTTTGGTCCGTGGCTACCTTCAACCTACACCATCTCAACTTTGTATTGGACAAGGTAGCCCCAAGGTTGGTTTTAGACCATGCGGCAGATGTGCCGCATGTCCAAACATGGAACGCTCTTTTGATTTTGTGGACTCATCTGGAGCGAGATCCTTTAAAATCCTTCAGCCCCTCACGTGCTCCAGCACACGAATTGTCTATTACGCAGTGTGCCCATGTCCCAAGATCTACGTTGGTTTGACGACCCGTGAGTTGAGGGTTCGTGTGCGGGAGCACGTGAGAGGTATTATCAGTGCACAGGAGGTGAAGGAAATTGAGACCTTAAAACCCATCCCTAGACATTTTAAGGAATTTCATTCCTGTAATCCGAGATGTCTTAGAGTCAGAGGTATAGATTGTATCCAGGTAGACCTGCGTGCAGGCAATACATCCAAGCGGCTTGCCCAAAAGGAGAGCCGCTGGATATGGACCCTGGGGACATTACGCCCCAGGGGCCTTAATGAGAATCTGGGCTTCTCTTCTTTTCTTTAGCCGCTGGGCCCACCACTGTGGACCCTTTTTCCTTTTAACTGTTGTGTATATACTTTCATTCATTTGTACTCTTTCTGAGTCTATCATTTTTTCACTTTTTACTCATTATTCCCGTCCTTTCTCTCTCTTTAGCTTTTCCATTGATGGATACCCAGCGTTCTCATGCGTCTCCAATGCTCTCAGGAATGGACCATTTTCAACATGATATTCATTGCTTTATTTTAGTGTCTTTTCATTTGTGGGACTGATCTATGGATACATTTATTTTACATGTATCGGTCTGATCTCTTTCATCTCTTTGCACTTTCTTTATTTGCCCTTTGCTCCCTATTAGTAGCATTGTGCCTCGCACCCACTTCTTCTGGCATTTGCCATGTACAGTTGTGCCTATGTCAACACTAGTTGTTGTCTTCCACACTTTCATGTCAACACTTGTTGTTGTCTTCCACACTTTCACTTCATTCACCCATATACGACATACATCGGTTATTCATTATTTCTGGATTCTTTTATTCCAGTGCCTGCACTTTACCTTTATTCATTTTCACTTTCACACACACCCACACACACATCCCTTCTTCCTTTTTCTCCCCCTTCTTTTCTTTTAGCGGGTCCTTTCTTTTTCTTCTTCCCCCCCCCCCCCCCCCTCATTCATTGCTAATTCCTTTGTTCATTTCTCACATTTTGATGTTTGCACACTGCATACACACATATCCATTTATTTATTTATTTATTTAGATCATGATCTATGTGGTCTGCCTTCTAATTATACTTGTAATCATGTTTGGTATTCCAATCATGTAGTTATATATTTTTATAGTGCTGCGAATATTATATTATTTATTTATTTTGTACTACTCTCTATTATCCTTCTTTTACTTTGCATATACAAAATATAGATACAATATTGATCATGTATTATATTGCAATAGGTCTTTGGTTTTTCTTCTTCCCCCCCTTTCTTTCCCTCTCTTCCTTCCCGTCCCCATCTGTCTGTTCATCAATTTATTTTTTTATATATTTTTCATACATTTTTTATACATTTATTATTATTTTCCTATTATGATTTATGTTTGTTGCTTTTTCCATTCTTATCTAATTATAATCATGTTTGATACTTCCAATCATGCTGTCGTATGCATACATTTTATTTATTATTCTTGCTAATATTATTATTATTGATTCTGTATGTATGAAATTATTTATATAGTTCTATTTATGTATCACAGTGTATTTGTATATTAATATTTTCTCTTTTCTGTACTGTGTATGCATACACATATTGTTACAGAGCCACAGATGCCGTACTGATGGTTTTTTGTGGCTTGTTTGTAATATCATTATCTGTCAATACGGCTTGGTTCATGATCCTGAGACTGTGGGGCAGTTCGCTGGGCTATCCGCTGGTATTTTCATGCTCCTCCCCTTCTGTCATGTGAGCGCGCGTCATCCTGGGTGCCGCTTCCGGCGCCTCACACCCGTGCGTCCTTACGCCAGTGCCGCCCGATCATGTGATTTTATCACGTGGGGTAGGCGTGCCGGCGGGACGCCGGCTGTGGGGCAGCCGGATGCGAATCGCCAGGATCCCAGCGCGCCTCGTCAACATGTACACCTGGGGACGAGTAAGTACTCATTTCTATTGGCTAAGAGAGCTTATTTAAACTTGGTTCACAGAGATGGCGCTACCCCCTGACGAAGGCACGCCGAAACGCGCGTTGGGGTAGCGCCACCCTGGGTTTCATTGCACACGGTTATTTCAGGTAAGCTCTGGTCTCCCTTTGCCCCCCGCTGATTGTGTGGTCAATTCCAGTCCACCGGCACTTTGCCCTGTTTGATACAATTTCCATCTTTACATGTGGGGGTGCATGAGCTGACCGTGCTTTACCTGATATTGTATGATTCCATCTCTGCATTTGCTTATTACATGGACTGGGCACTGCACCCAAGATCGCTTATTTCCATGTCAGATATTATCTACATTACATCTCTTCATTTGTCTCAACCGTGTGCTTCTTCCTCCCAGGGTGGTGCTGTTTTTTCTCCGCTCCCATCACCTTGTTTCACGGCATCTTATGTATGAATTTACCCTTCTCCCCTTTTTTTCTGGAAATCTTTTTAACTTATTGTAATAAAATTTATATTTTTGGTAATATGAGCTCTCTTTTCATTTGTTTCTGCTATTTCACTCGGGAGCTTTTACCGAGTTACACTTTAGGTGTATCCCCTGTGGCTATTCAGGGTGGGCACTGTTTCTTACCCGCCTTGGGGATACCCTGGGTCATTTTTGTTTGTCTGATTGTAGGTTAGGGCCTGCTGGTGAGCTAACCCTCTAAAAAATTATATGCGAGGGCCTGTAGGTGAGTTGAACCTGTAAAACAATATATGCAAGGGCATATATGCGAGGGCATTATATGCAACAAATAAGCAAGTTGATATGATGGAAGAGGAGGATGAGAAAAGGAAGATTCAACCATATACCCTTGTATGTGGTGAAAGGGGTGCATGGGAATACAGTGTATTCAGTACATTATAAACAACACATTTAAAGTGCCTTATGTTCATCAGCTTTCCTCTGGTGGAGTCGAGAAGTCATGGTCAATCCAGGCCTTGTTCATTTTTATAAGAGTCAACCTGTCAGCATTTTCAGTTGACAGGCGGATATGTTTATCTATTATAATGCCACCAGCAGCACTAAATACCCACTCAGACAAAACACTGGCGGCAGGGCCTAGAGCGCCAGTTCGTGCCATGTGTCCAGCTTGGACACCCAGAAGGTGTAAGGCACTGAGGAATCATTTAGAACGCTGACACTGTGTACTCCTTCACCTTCTTCCAAATATGTTCCTTCCTTGTGACAGTAGGCCACGCATCAGGATGAGGGTGGTGGCGGGGTGTCATGAAACTGTCTCAGGCTTTGGAGAGTGTTGCCCTGCCTCTGTTGGAACTGTTTTGTGTTCCCCTTGTCTCCCCTCCTCAGTTGCCCAAGGAACTACAGACTCTGCCCCCAGCGTTGTCAGATGGAGATTTTTGGAGCCCTCTGCTACTCACAAAGTCTGGCCAACATGTGGAACGTTTAGTTCCAGCGTGTGCTCACATTGTACAACAGCCGGTGAGCTGGTAATTTACAGCGCTGCTGCAGCGTTGACAGACTGGTTGAAGATGTCGATGACTTGCGGAAATGTGCACACACGCGGCGCACCTTCACCAGTAGCTCAGGCAAATTGGGGTAGGTTTTGAGAAACCGCTGAACCACTAAGTTTAAGACGTCGGCTAGGCATGGGATGTGTGTGAGCTTGCCGAGCTCCAAAGCCGCCGCCAAGTTACGGCCATTATCAGACACAACCATGCCTGGTTCTAGGTTGAGTGGCGAGAGCCACAGCTCAGTCTGGTCTCTTATCCCCTGCCACAGCTCTGCGGCAGTGTGCTGTTTGTCCCCTAAGCATATCAGCTTCAGCACGACCACTGCAATGCTACACTGCTTCCAGCTACCGACTGATGGCTGACTGTTGCTGCATGCTTAATTCGGAGGTGGAAGTGGAGGAGAAGACGGATGAAGAGAAGTGTGGGTTGGAGCCACTAATGTAGTGCTGGCGGAAACCCTGATCGACGTATGGCCTGCAATCCTTGGCGTCAGTAGCACATGGCAGGGTACGACTCGCTCCCGGCCTCCACAATGTTCACCCAGTGTGCCGTCAGGGAAGTGTAGCGTCCCTGGCCGAATGCACTTGTCCATGTGTCCGTGGTTAAGTGGACCTTCCAAGTAACTGTGTTGGTCAGGGCATGCGTGACGTTTCGGGACACCTGCTGGTGTAAGGCTGGCTCATTTTGGTACGGCACAGGTTGAAAGCTATTCTTCTTTTGTCGTCCGCACTTTCCTCAAAAAAGCGCCATACTGCGGAACACCTACCCCTTGGCAAGGGATATTTCTGCGAGGGGGTGCTCCGTGGAATAGTTGCAGGCCTGTTTGGTGTGGCCCGCCTTCTCCCTTTTGCCATCCCACTGCCTCTTCCAGCCTGTTGCGGTGCAGCAGATCCCTGTATGTCACAGATACATTTTTTCAGTGGACACGTTACACTGCAGATGTGGCACTGGTAATGTCACTGTCAGAAGCAGACACCGTCTATTGAAAAAGTACACTATGTCACAGATAAAAAAAAATCTGCGCACACGTTACACTGCAGATGTGGCACAGCTAATGTCACTGTTATGAGTAGGTTATTGGCTATTCTTTCGGGGCCTCCCTTACTTGCTTTGACCCACCTTATTACTCTAAACTCAGTAAATAAAAACACTGAGACCAAATTCGGATTTTAATGGCCACAGCAGCCGTTTATTAAAAATAAATACAATAACCATAAATAACATAACTAAAATGTTTTAGCCCTGACGAGGGAGGTCCTTGAAGCCCCAAATTTGTTTAACACAACTCCCCCAAACTGGCACATCCATCTTGCCTCCAGACATAAAGCACCAGCTCGGAGACCAAATGACGGATGCCTTTCATCCGAGCCAACTGTCCAACCATGCGAGTCCAGCCCCACCATTGAGGCCCTCCCATTCTCCCGAAGCATCCGTACCACCAACTTTGAGGACCTACCACCGCCAACAATGTGCAACCTGACAAACCTCCCTCAGGATTGCGCGTTCCTCCACAACACAAATGCTCTCTCAATTCCTCCTTGAAGCCCCAAAGACCACAAATCAATACCCACAGCATTTAGATGTACACCATCTGCCCACCAAAATGCCCCCACATCCGTCTCCAATTCAGAATGTGGCACCGCCACCACACCATTCCTGGCCATAAATTTTCCCAACGCCCTGTTGACTTTAATCCTTGCCTTATTAAGGCGATCCACTGATAGTGCCCCATTCCACACTCGGCAAGGCACGATGTCAGACCATACCGCTACCATCCCCGGGAATAACGACCACAAACGCAACAAATCAAATTTAATGTCCCGCAGTAAATCTCTCACTGGCCTCACCCTCAAATCGCCCCCCCCCCCTCACGTGAAGCACCAACACGTCCGGGGATCTACCCAACCGAACATAACAATGAACTTCCCTTAAAACCCCTTCCCACAACATACCTCTCACCCCCAACCATCAAACAACCGCGACGTCCCTACCATACCCTAACTGCCGCCCCTCATGACGAACATCCTCATGTCTCAATAACGGACCCAACACCACAACACCATCCAAGCCATACTCCCACAAACACCGAACCAGACAGATGGAACAACCAGGCACCTCAAATAACCTAACATAACTACCCTTACCTTCTTTATCCGGTTTTGACCTGCAGATTTTAATTACTACCCTGTCCCCTGAAAGCACAACGTCCTCCCTCAATAACCCCCCACCAATAGCCTGCACGCTGTTACATACCAACTCCCCTAACCGAAACGCCCCAAAAAATGCCAAAGAAAATGCTACCCTAAACAGACTCACCTCCCAACATGAACGACAAACCAAATCCAATTGCGAACCCAACTTTAGTAACAACTCAAAAGAGACTGGCCTCCTGTCCTCAGCCTTCTTACCGCGCCGCCAACCCCGCACCACCTGTCTAACTAAAAACGTTTTTGTCACATCCGGCCAACCACTTAATTGTATGTATATTTTATTGTCGTTTGGGATTTATCTTAAAAATATCTATTAAAAGCTAATTTTTAAAGTAGGTTTAATTTTTCAGTGAAATTTCAGTTATATACCTACCCAAAATATGTACTAAAAAATTATGTGAAAATAACACCCACACATTCAGCGACAAACAGACCAAAATTTAATTCTGTAACAGAAAAACCACTGGTAGCGACTACGCAGTCATACTATTAATGGCCTGCACTACCCCCAGATTATCACAATGAAAACTGATTTTTTTATCTCTAAACCGATCCCCCCACAACACGATTGCTAGCACAATTGGAAAAAGCGCTAACAGTGCCAAGTTCCGAACCCATCCCCTCTCCACCCAGGCCTCAGGCCACCTGTCTGCACACCATTGACCATGACAGTACACCCCGAAGCCAGAGCCCCCAGCCGTGTCCGAAAACAATTTAAAATTTAAAATCAAAATTATCCACAGCTGCCCCCAAAACCAAGGTCCTACCATTAAAGTGCTGTAGAAATTCTGCCCACACTGCTAAATCTCCTTTCAATTCTCTCCCTATCCCAATAAAATGATGCAGGGCCGTCACACCCGCCGTACCCCTTGCCAAGCATCGACAAAAAATCCTCCCCATTGGCATAATCCGACACGCAAAGTTGAGTTTTCCCAGAAATAACTGCAAATCCTTCAATCTGATCTTTGACGCCTTCCTTGCCCTGTCAACCACCGTCCGCAGATCCTGTACCTTTTTTCAGGCAATCGACTTTCCATCTTTTCAGTGTTAAAGACTATACCCAGAAAACTCAACTCCGTAGTGGGACCCACCATTTTCTCAACCGCCAATGGCACCCCAAACAAACCAAAAACTGATTCCAAGGTGCTCAGCAAAAACGAACAAACCCGGGACCCCGCCGGGCCCAAACAAAGAAAATCATCCAAATAATGAATAATGGATGAACATCCCGAAACGTCCACAACGACCCATCCCAAAAACAAACTGAATGCTTCAAAGTATGCGCACGACACTGAACACCCCAACGGTAAGCACCTGTCCACGAAATAACCCCCTTGCCAATAACAACCGAACAATGCAAACTATCCAGATTAACTGGCAAAAGACGGAACGCTGACTCAATATCCGTTTTTGCTAACAACGCCCCTACCCCCAAATTACGCACCCAATCCATAGCTGCGTCATATTAAGTTTACACCACCGAACAGAGTTCTGGATTGATATCCTCATTGACTGACGCTCACTTAGTATAGGACAAATGTTGAATAAGCCGAAACTTATTCAGCTCCTTCTTAGGTACAATCCCTAAAGGAGATATCCTCAAATTGGCCAAAGGCGGCTCTAAAAAGGGGTCATCCATACACCCCAAAGAAAACCTCCTTTGCCAATTTTGCCGACACCACCTCCGGATGTTCAGTTGCCGAACGCAGATTCTTTCGCCACATAACAACCGGCAACGGCGCCGTAGGAATACAAAAACCCTTAGTAAAACCATCCCTCAGAAACTCTGCCACCCCTTGATTAGCGTATCTACTTAAATAGGGCCCCATCTTTTCCACCCGTACCGGAGTCAGACCATTTTCCAGTGGCCTCCCCTCCTTTCTGCCTGCTCCCTCTAAAACAATGGTTGAATCCATGATTACCGCCGCACGCCGAACACTCATGTTTAAACCTACATTTTGCCCCGAATCTGCAGTTTCCCTCGTTGAAGAGAAAGCATAGCCCTTTTGCTGAAGCCATCGAAAACATTAACTGTCCTGATCCCCCCGACTCACCCTGAAAGGACTGCCCCGTACGCACCGGAGCCATCACCTGCATTCATAAGCCGATATCCTTATGATCCCATCTTATGTTACTTTGCACTGCCATCCTCTGTCGGAACTGTTCGTCGTATCGCAAGCGCGGTCCCCGTACACCCGGAACGCCTCCCCAATCGCATCCATATAACAAAAAAGAGCCGAACAGCACTCCGGCTTCTTCTTCCCTATCACACTGGCCAAAATAGCGAATGCATGGAGCCAATTAGAAAAAAGTATGCGGAATTAGACGAAACCTATGTTTTTCCTCTTCCTTCTTTTTTCTGTCCTCCTTCTTTCCCTTATCTAAATAAAACCTCTCCGGGGGAGCAAGGAAAAAATTTCCACATACTCCCCCTTCCAAATCTGTTCTCGAACCTCCTGTTTTAAATGCGCCCCCAATGGTCCCTCAAAGCAAACATACACCTCTCCTCGCACTGCGTCGACCACCTTCGGTCTATCCTCTTCATCCCTGACCTGCGTCTGCACTGACACCGAGTCGCCTGCCCTGCTCGCCACACTGCCAGCTCCCCTGCTAACCCCAGCCCCCATCCCCCATGCTGGTACAGAGGAAACACCTGGCGCACCAAAACCCGACACCCACCCCGCCAAACTATGAAAAACCTGACCCAAGCCCCTACCCAGGTCCCCCTGTGGCCCCCCAACCCCCCTGAGCAGCCCATCCATGCATTAACAGTACCCCAGTTAGCCTCACCTAGCTGCTGGGGGCTGTGAACCCCGCAGCTGATGATCCTGCCTCCTGATGATCTTCTTGGGCTGCACCATCTTCGCCTTCCAGACCCAGAGACACTTCTCCATGCGGCACCAATATCCCAGCATCAGGCCTGCTGGATACATTCTGCACAGGCCCTTGCTCGTCCTCTCTTCCACGGTGGGCGGAGCCTCCGCCATGCTGTCCGCTTGTCTCCTGTGGCCTGTGCGCATCCGCCATCTCCCTGCGCACAGCCACAACCGACAACACTTCATTCCCACGCCAGAGGCAACACTTCACTCCCCTGGACTGGAGGCACTCGCCGCACCTGGTCCTGCATCCACGCCTTGCACTGCTGAAGACGGGGAAGGGATCCGACCGCCTAATCGTGGGCTCCACCGTGCACATGGATTCCTCCCACGTCATGAGGAGTTGGCCACAGGCACTCTGCCAACCTCCCTAAGTGGAGGGTCCCCGGAGGGGCTCTGCACCCGGCGCCGAGCCCTGGGGGTCACATCGGGACTAAGGCGTGTCGGCAGGCGCACAAGCCGCGGACGTCTAGTAAGTGGTGGTGAGCTGAAAGTACTCACCGCCGCCCCCTGCAGCACGCCGGACACCTGCTTCTGCAGCCATTCGGGTCCCCGAGCTTCGGCCGCTGCCCGCAACTGCTGGATCAGAGCCTCCACCACCTGCATCGTGTGAGTTGTTTCTTTTAATTTTTCACACTAAAATGGCGCTGGTAACCTCCTCCAAATATAAACTCCTTAACCCGCCCCTTCTATACTCCACTCACCAAACTCCTCCGAACATTAACCCGTACACTGCCCGCCCCCTCTCGCCAAAACCTATCATGTCGGCCTCCCCTAAACTAGCGTCCTAGTACGGCCTCACTGAAGTGGACACCGTCTATTGAAAAAGTACACTGTATGTCACAGATATTTTTGGGATGCGCACACTTTACACTGGAGATGTGGCGCAGCTAATGTCATTGCTCACAGCGGACACCATCTATTGAAAAAGTACACTGTCTGTCACAGATACATTTTTTCAGTGCACACATTACACTGCAGATGTGGCACTGGCAATGTCACAAGCGGACAACATCTATTGAAAAAGTACACTGTATGTCACAAATATTTTTAGGATGCGCACACTTTACACAGTAGATGTGGCGCAGCAAATGTCATTGTCAGAAGCGGACACCGTCTATTCAAAAAGTACACTGTATGTCACAGATAAATATTTTCAGCGCACACATTACACTGCAGATGTGGCACGGGTAATGTTACTGTCATAAGCGGATACCGTTTATTGAAAAAGTACACTGTATGTCACAAATAGTTTTTGGATGAGCACATTTTTCACAGGAGATGTGGCGCAGCTAATGTCACTGTCCGCAGCGGACACCGTCTATTGAAAAAGTACACTGTATGTCACAGATATTTTTGGGATGCGCACACTTTACACAGGAGATGTGGCACTGGTAATGTCACTGTCAGAAGCGGACACCGTCTATTGAAAAAGTACACTGAATGTCACAGATACATTTTTTTCAGCGCACATGTTACACTGCAGATGTGGCACTGGTAATGTCACTGTCAGAAGCCGACACCGTCTATTGAAAAAGTACATGTGGGCTAATGCAAAATCAGTAGACTCTGTTCAACCCTTGGGTCGCAGGTTCAAATCCCGGCAGGCTCAACTCAGCCCTTCATCCTTCTGAGGTTGATAAAATGAGAACCATCAATTGGTGGGTAATAGTAACATCTATTACTATTTGGATGCTGATTTGGTTAATTCCACGAGTGTGCGCTGAAAAGCGCTTTGAGTCCCTCGGGAGAAAAGCACTATATAAATACTAGTTATTATTATTATGTCACAGATATTTTTGGATGTGCACATTTTACACAGGAGATGTGGCACAGCTAATGTCACTGTCATAAGCAGACACCGTATATTAAAAAAGTACACTGTATGTCACAGATAAATTTTTTCAGCGCACATGTTACACTGCAGATGTGCACCTGGTAATGTCACTGTGAGAAGCGGACACCGTCTATTGAAAAAGTACACTGTATGTCACAGATATTTTTGGGATGCGCACACTTTACACTGGAGATGTGGCGCAGCTAATGTCACTGTCAGAAGTGGACACCGTCTATTGAAAAAGTACACTGAATGTCACAGATACATTTTTTCAGCGCACACGTTACACTGTAGATGTGGCACTGGTAATGTCACTGTCATAAGCGGACACCGTCTATTGAAAAAGTACACTGGATGTCACAGATATTTTTGGGATGCGCACACTTTACACTGCAGATGTGGCGCAGCTAATGCAACTGTCCGCAGCAGACACTGTCTACGAAAAAAGTACACTGGATGTCACAGGTATTTTTTGGATGCGTACACTGGAGATCTGGTGTTCGGCAGAGCATGCTCTATCAACACTAACAGCCACCTCTCCATTCACTGCTATGGGACTTCTTGGATCCCCCATGGTGGTGAATGGAGGGTAGCCGCTCTTGCATAGCCAATTATCCTTCACTTCCAGGCCTGTTCTGGAGATAAGAGTGAGTCCTAGAGGTGAGACCTGCACCTATCAGACACTGATGCATATCCTAGCGATATGCATCAATGTGCCAGATGGTAATACCAATTTAAAGTCTTATATGAAAAGAAAAGATACTCCAGGTATCATAACACTTAGGTCTTTAACATCAAAAAAGCACATCCTTGCTCTGTATCAGAACCGTAACAAGTAATTGAAAAGCCAGGGCCTATATCTACCAAGTCCACATTCAACAGCAACAGAGTTCAGGACAGCTTGTTTTTGCTCTATTCTGTACCTTGTGTCTTATCCCTCGAGATCTTTAAAAAATCTGTATTTAAAAGGGTGGTCCACGATAAGAAAAACATGGCTGCTGTATTCCACTCTTGTCTATAGGCTGTGTTTAGTATTGCAACTAAAGGCTGTATTAGACAGCCTGATTCTGCCGGCAATTGTCGGGAAAGAAGTGTTCCTTCCCGACAATCATCTGCTCGTTAGTAGACACACATGGATTTGAGGGTTATCTGACATTCTTCTCTGCAGATCTTCTCAAGTTCTGTCCAGGTTAGATGGTGACCCTCAGTGGACAGTCATTTTCAGGTCTTTCCAGATATGTTCTATTGTATTCAAGTCACGGGTCTGACTGGGACACTCAAGGACATTCACAGAGCCATCCCTATGCCAGTCCTGTGTTGTTTTGGCTGTGTACTTAGCATCATTGACTTGTTGGAAGCTAAACCTTTTGCCCAGTCTGAGGTCCAGAGCAGTCTGAATCAGGTTTTCATTAAGAATATCTCTGTACTTTGCTCCATTCAATTGTCCCTCAATGCAGACCAGTCTCCCTGTCCCAGCCATTGAAAAACACCTCCACAGCATGATGCTACCACCACCATACTTCACTGTAGGGATGGTATTTGGCAGGTGATGAGCAGTGCCTGGTATACTCCAGACATGACAATTAGAATTGAGGACAAAAAGTTTAATATTGGTTTAATCAGACCAGAGAATCTTGTTTCTCACAGTCTGAGGGTCCTTTAGGTGCTTGCTTTAATTCAAACTCCAGGAAGGCTTTCATGTGTCTTTTACTGAGGAGAGGCTTTTTTTCTTGTCACTCTGCCATAAAGCCCCGATTGGTGGAATGTTGCAGTGATGGCAACTTCTTGAAGTTTTTCCCGTCTGCACAAAGGATTTCTGGAGCTCACCCAGAGTGACCATTGGTTCTTGGTTATCTCTTACCAAGGTCCTTCTACCCTTATACTTAGTTTGGTGGGGCAGCCAACTCTAGGAAGAGTCTTGGTAGTTCCAAACGACTTCCATTTAACAATTATGGAGGCCACTGTACTCAGCAGGGAGAAGTTGGAGAAGTTGCAGATAGTTGCAGGGAGAAGTTGCAGATAGTGGAGAAAAGGACCTTTGCACAACAATCTGCACCATAAATATGCCTAATTTAAGCATATTTCTGTTTAGTAAATAACCCGCTTTATTTATTGCTACCTGTGGGCCTGATTATTGACTCCACTAGTGATCTGCCTCTGCATCTACCCACCTGAATTGCACCCTACAAACTGTTAACCATCAAGGACACTCTAACTACCACCAGGCAGAATCCCCAATACCAGGGTGTGCCCCGAGTGAAGGGTTTTCCCTCCAATTACTCCATGGCCTGAAGGCGCACCAGAAGGGAGGCCAAGGCCATTGTGGACTGTATTACTACCCTTCTGAGCCCCACCACTCCTGTCCTCTCTCCCCTACACCTCCCTTCCCTACACATGTCATTACTACATGGCATATCATCATGGGTGCCAGTGCTGGAAGATGCAATGGAATGCATAAAAATAACATTTTACTAATACTTTCATGTTCTAGCAAAAGTCGCATTATAGTTCAACAGTTCAGCTAGATGGTACTGCCACTGCAACAGGGTCAAAGAGTAACCCATATCAAATGTTCCTATAAGCCATACGATTATAGGAACAAGGTTGATTTCCAAGCTTCTTACAACCTGATATGAACTGTAATGCATGATGGTGGAAAAGTAATTGTTCGTGGAAGTTTAACTGCAACAAGGCTTGATCGCTACTGAGTACATTGTGAGGTACATTAATCAAGATTGCGGTTCCCATAGGTCAGTCTTGATCCTCTATGCACTGGCATGAGTTGCACCTATATTATTAAGAGGCAGATGCCTCTTAATAAATGAGGTGCATCTCTGGCACTCCCTGCACCAGAAACATAGCCAGAAGCTAAAGGCTGGTGCAATCTTGCGTTATAACTTATTCCGTTTTTTGGCCAGAAACTCTAAAAGTCACAAATTATTGTGAAAATATGGTGGTTTTCATAATTTTAGACCTTTTAACACCACAATATTTGCGTAAATAGGTTAGTAAATGCCCATGTATCAGTTCCCCACTAGTACACTACTAGAGGGTGCTTGATGATAAAATAAAACAGCTGCCAGAACTGAACCTCAGCAGATAGTGGACCACGTTGCAACATAATAAAAAGTGAAGCAGCAAATTTTTGCGTGTATTTAGTTGAAATTGAGTGTAAAGCCGTAGACATCCGTTTTTACGTATTTTCACTTTCCACATGATCGCTGCGAGAAAACTGAACCTCAGCAGAGAGTGGACCTTAGAACATGATAAATAGAGATGAAAGAAGTTTGAAGTAAACCTCATCACGAAGAACATTTCTTTGTGAGTAGCAGGCCCAATGACGGGGAACAGTAATTGCGCCGCCCCCATCATTGAACTCCTCAGATGCCGCGTTCATCACTAATCGTAGAATCTGAAATAAAAAATTAGGACTTTGGGGGTTAATCGGTGAAAAAAAAAGTACTTACCTTATCCATTTGAATAAGAAGAGGCTGCCGTGGCCATGTTAATTGAAGATCCTGCGTGAAATCTTTGTAGTGCGTGATGATACCTGTGTATATTTAGTTGAAATTGCATGTCAAGCCACAGTTGTCCATTTACGTATATTTTCACTTTCCACGCGGTTGCAATTTACATTTTTTTGGGGAAGTATCAATTTAATTAAGCAGCATACATACGTGATTACTGTAGCAATACCCATGCTGTGTGTATTAAGTGGAAATTGAGCCTCAAGCCTCAGAAATCAGTTTACATATATCAGTTTCCACATGGTCACAATAAAAACATTTTTTGGGGGGAGGATTCATTCCATTAAGCAGCATATATATACATGAATACTGCAGCGATACCCACAGTGTTGCAGCAATCTACTTGTGTGTATTAAGTTGAAATTGAGCATCAAGCCTCAGTCGTCCGTTTACATATATTCAGTTTTTACACGGTCGCAATTTACATTTGTTTGGGGGGTTTCATTTTGTTAAGCAGCATATAAACGTGATTACTGCAGTAATACCCATTGTGTGGCAGCAATCTACCTGTATGTATTAAGTTGAAATTGAGCATCAAGCTGCAGTTGTTCGCTGCTTGATGGGGAGACATACAAAAGCATCTGGGATTGATAATGTATCCTTTTCCCTATATTCACACTTTTATTTTGGGGGGGGGGGGGGTTGTTGATTATATTCAAACTAGCAGCATATACAGTTGTGTTCAAAATAAAAGGAGCAGTCAGACATCACTAACTGAATCAATCACTGTTTTTGGTAGAAATGATATTTCTACATGGCAAATAATTTACTAGCAGATGTAGTAGAGTAATAGAAATCCAGTGCAAAATGTGGAAAGACGGCTTCAGAATACAATGAAGGTCCTCTAAAACTTCTCCTTTATTGTAGTATATAAAACAGCAGACACATCCACTTTGTATACAGTGATCGTTAACGCATTTCAGACATAGCGTCTTTAGTCGTAACAAAGTATCACGATGGAGAGCTAAATTTAAATGCGCACTAATTCCTCCTCTCAAAAATCGAGGGGGGGTGGGGGACTACTTCATTGGTCACTCCATCATGAAATCACCTGTTACCTATACACACATCATCAGATTGCAGGTGCCTTTCACATTAAGCTCAGGTCATTTCACCAGGTTAACCCTTGCCTTCCATTGTATTCCTGAGACAAACATTGTCTCCACATTTGGGCTTCAATACTCTGGTAAAAATAAACCGCACAGTGTAAACAGCAGACTGCCTTATAAAACATGTAGTAACTAACCTTTCAATGGCCTAGATTCTACACCATAGAAACCTATACAGAGATCCACATATAACCAGCTTGGAAACACATTCTCTTGCATTTGTTACAAATTATTGATATATATATATACATGAGCTCTTTTTTTAGGTTTAGACCCGCAGGCACTCTGGTATTGAGCCTGAATATCCAATATGCCTCACGAAGGAGGAGTTTTTTACGGTGGTCACCACCCCGCAGTGGTGCAAGTACCTTTTCCACCGCAAAAGCACAAAAACCCTTTGTCCTGCGGGCATGAACCTGTACAAAATGTCTTGCTGCATTGGAAATATTGATGGCAGTGGGATTTGTAATGTAATTAAGGTGCTCCAATATTCTATTTTTAAGTTTGCGTATGGTACTTCCAACACACATGAGGTCACATTCTGTACAACGGATGACATACACCACACCAGTGGTATTACAGTTTATGTAACTTTTGATCGAAAAAATGGAAGAATGGTCAAAATTCTCAAAAGTTTGTGTTGGAACAACATAATTGCATGTTTTACAAGGGCTACCACCACATTTGGTGAAACCCCTATAACTCAACCAGTTGTTTTTCTTGTTGGTGTTCTTTTTGGATGAGAATAATGAGGGCGACAGGGTGTTGGACAAGGTAGGGGCCTTCCTTGACACTATATGACATCCCGATTTTAATGCATCATACAATATCTCATCGTCATATAGAATTGGCAAACAGCTATTCACTATATTCCGTACTTTGCCAAATTGTTTGCTGAATGTTAAAGTTAAGGTAGGGATAGAGTCCAACTCCCCGTCGCCCTGATCATTCCCACCATTCACACGATCTTTACTGCACTTTGTCCCGTCCTTGTGACCAAAGAGCATATGGAATCTAGTTTTCTGCAGTGCTATATTTTTACTTCTCTGGAGCATCCAATCTGTATAAGTTCTATTCTTTAACCTCTTATCTATCATAGAACATTCTTCTTCAAAGGAAGAAGTGGAGCTGCAGTTCCTCAGGGCCCTGATATATTCACCCACAGGAATCGCCTTAATGACATGTAATGGATGATGACTCCTTGCATTGAGTATGTGTGTGCACTATCTCTATTAACCTACAAAAGGCCACCTGTCGACTAGACAGTTTGCAAATACCACTTGTATGACATCTAAGGTAAACCAAAACTAACAAGTGGAGAATGGTATAAAAAATGTAAATTTATTAATAAAATACAAAAGATGGAGCTACTACAGAGTTGCAAGAATACGGAGAAGCACAGGGTCACAGGCGCCACAGTTCACCAAAGTGTCTATGAATAATGACACATTAACAGGTACCAAAATAAAGTGCTATTGTGCGTTTAAAGGTGACCAAAATGGCCCAATATGAAGGTTCTACACAATATCTACAAACAAATAATGCAATAAACCCTGTTGATGGCAGGGGAAAGGCACAGCGTATCCACACATGGCATTAAAACCGTAAAACAGCAGACCATGGAAGTGAAATTCTCTAATGGAGATCACAATGTAAACAGTAGTTACCAAGGATGCATGGAGAGACTCACTATGGATACGTGCAAAGTCACTAGCAGGAGTTAGGACAAGGAGATATCAGTGTAGAACGTACCTGAAGACATGGTGGTGAGTGGGCGTGGGGACCCTGAGCGCACAACCTCGACGCGCGTTTCGCCCTACGGCTTCGTCAGGAGGTATGAGATGATATGTAGACAGGGTATATATAGGGAGAAGTGGGTGGGTAAGTGTGTGGATACGCTGTGCCTTTCCCCTGCCATCAACAGGGTTTATTGCATTATTTGTTTGTAGATATTGTGTAGAACCTTCATATTGGGCCATTTTGGTCACCTTTAAACGCACAATAGCACTTTATTTTGGTACCTGTTAATGTGTCATTATTCATAGACACTTTGGTGAACTGTGGCGCCTGTGACCCTGTGCTTCTCCGTATTCTTGCAACTCTGTAGTAGCTCCATCTTTTGTATTTTATTAATAAATTTACATTTTTTATACCATTCTCCACTTGTTAGTTTTGGTTTACCTTAGATGTCATACAAGTGGTATTTGCAAACTGTCTAGTCGACAGGTGGCCTTTTGTAGGTTAATAGCATTTGAATATATATTTATAGGCAATTCCTCATTCATGGATTATCGATCACGTGACAAAGATTGGATGTCACAATTGGGATCAGTGTTTGGAGACACTACAGTGCAAGATGCGGAGAAATGTGATAGCAAAGAATTAAAGCATAAGCTCAGAGAGGCCCTTAAAAAACGCACCAAGTTGTGGTGGAATAAAGCCTCACTTGAGAATTACCTTAATAGGAATATTATACCACGGGGACTTCGGATCCAGATTTTTCCAACCTTGGAGGGTGAGGATCCCTCCTTTATTGCAAAATGGGAGGAAACTCTCACTAAATGTTCACAAACCCTAATTGAATTGCTGATTGGGGCGGATCGGAGATCTTTGGAGGCTGTGGAGAAGGACATTGACAGCCATAAGGACAATATCAACCAACTGCTGACTAAGGAGGATTTGGAGACCTTCGATAGAGGTCTTGAGGAAGACTTAATCAAGTGGGAAAAAGAAATCCAGTCGATTAAAACAAAAAAATTCCAAAGAGATCTGGGAGACTACCAGCAAAATAAAGTATTCAAGTGGCAACGCACGAACCTCAGATCCGAATCCCGTTCACGATCTCAGTCCCTAGTATCATCTTTATCTGAGGAAGAATGTGGCGGGCCTTTTTTAGAAGGACGCCCGGGCACTACTCGCGGTCCAGATCCCGACAGGGCAGGTTACAACCTCCGCACTCCAGTACAAAAGCGGAAACACTGGAACGGGAATGGCCGAGGGAAGAGAGCAAAGAACTAAAGGTAATAAATCTTTCTACCATTAATCTCACCTCAGTACAACAAGAGGTCCTACAAAAAGGTTTATCATTTTCTCCAGTTGGTAGATTTGACTACTTTGAAGTAGTCAAAGACTTAGAACTATTTGCTCGAAAATTACTTTTCAAAAAATACTTTAATCGTGGTCAGGAAGGGACTGCCTCCCTGTCTCCAGTTGAGAGGCAAGCGATTAGAGACCTAGAATCCCTTTTGGACGACCAGGTAGAAACCACATCCAGTAGATCCCCCATACATCTGCACAGGCGTTCACAGACGTTTCCCCCTAAAACATTATGTCCCGCAGTGGATGTCTTTGTGAAGCTTGTTAAACGTGATCTTAACATTGATCACTCACATATTAGGGGTGATAATTTGTCACGCCCACAGAGACAGGCACTGCGTGAACTCCAAAATCTTAAGGAGGTAGTTATAAAACCTGCTGATAAAGGGGGCAACGTCGTGATATGGCCTGTGCAGATGTATGAAAAGGAAGCCTTTCGACAGCTAAATAACAAACAATGTTATAGAAAAATTGAGAAAGATCCTACCTTGATTTTCAAGAGGGAATTAGACGATATCCTAAGGGATGCCCATGACCAGGGCATTATCACCCTAAAAATGATGGAAGGGCTGAGGGTTGACTTTCCCGTCAAACCAACCCTTTATTTGCTCCCAAAAGTGCACAAGAACCGCACCCATCCTCCTGGACGCCCGATCGTCTCGGGGATCGGTAGTCTGTGTACCAACATAGGGAAGTTTATTGACTTCTTCCTTCAAAAGAGTGTGGAAATCCTCCCATCTTTTGTTAAAGATACGACAGATATGTTGAGGCGATTGAACGGTATTCACGTCGATCAGGATGCGGTTCTTGTCACTTGCGATATTGAATCGCTATACACGTCTATATACCACGACCAGGGAGTGCGAGCATCTAGATCCTTTTTAGTCATGACTGACTACGATAACGATCTGATTGAATTCATCCTAGCGTTATTAGAATTCACATTGACGCATAATTATTTTCTCTTTAAGGACCGCCTCTTCCTACAGCTCCAGGGTACAGCAATGGGGGCATCATGTGCGCCCTCATATGCAAATCTGTTCCTGGGGCTGTGGGAGAGAGAGCTGGTGCATGAAACACCTGGATACGATGCCGCACTCCTATGGTCGAGGTATATAGACGATGTATTTTTTCTATGGCATGACACCATTCCTGCCTTGGAAGATTTCCTGGCTCGTCTTAATACAAATACTCGCAATATTAAACTTACCTGGAAATATAGCCTTACAAACGTTGAATTTCTAGACATTATGATCATCAAAGGCCCTGATGGATATCTGTCTACTGATCTATTCAGGAAATCCACAGCTGTCAATGCCCTTCTCCACGCCTCCTCTGCTCACCATCCAAACACGATTCAGGCAATTCCTACAGGGCAATTCCTGAGAACTCGCAGGATTTGCTCCAGCGAAGAGTACTTCGACCAGCAGGCCTCAGCCCTGACACAACGATTTCTCGAAAGAGGATACCAATTCAACACTATCCAACAGGGTTATGAGAGAGCCAAAAAAACATCCAGAGACTCTCTGCTGGTAAGTAGGTCGAAACCAAAAACCAAAAAAGATAATAACGTGAGATTCATCACCCCCTTTAATAGTAAGTGGAAGTATATACAATATATCCTTCGCAAGCATTGGCCAGTCCTGCAAACCGATGGTGATCTGGCTGTGAGCCTTCCGGCGTATCCCCAGATCACTTGGAGAAGGTCGCGCAATTTGCGCGACATTCTCACCAAGAGTCACTATGTGCCCAAACCCACCGGTGGAATTTTTGGGAGTAGGGGCCCGTATTGGGGCTCTTTCTCCTGCGGATCCTGTACTGCTTGTCAGTACATGATCCGGTCCACTGGCTTTTGTGACTCTTCTGGTCTGAAGAACTACACCATTGTACATCATATAAATTGCAATACTGAGGCAGTGATATATCAGATCACCTGCCCTTGTAATTTATTTTATATTGGTATGACCAAAAGAGCACTTAAGGTTCGTGTCTTGGAACATATTCGCAGCATTCGGGCAGCGGCAGGCACACTTGAAAAGGATTGGGACTCGCTACAAGCAGTCCCAAGACATTTCCACAAATTCCATAGATCCGACCCAGGGGGACTATCAGTTAGGGGCATTGACAGAATCCACTTGGGATCCAGAGGCGGCAACATTAAAGTGGCATTGCTGCGTAGGGAAACCAAGTGGATTGTCACCCTAGATACCGTCACACCCCATGGCCTCAATGAGTTTAGTAGCTTTTCTTCTTTTCTATGAATAGCGCGCAAATTTTAATCACAGGGTATATATATTTGGATGTCAATATATGTTTCATGACTATAATATTATATGTCTTTTTCCCTTCTTTTTGAGATTCCATATACCCAGTTCCTTGTGGGTTCTGGTGGTAGGGGAGGTCGCCATCAACCATAGTAGAATACGGTCGTCATGCGGGATAACACCGGATGTTGCTTCATTGGATATATGAAGGACACTGTTCCTCAGCACAGCTACCCTATTGCCCTAACACCCAGGGTTGCTATATAGTTTTCATTTTGTTAGCAGGTCTGACATTGCCTTCTGATTATGTGGATATCTCCGAGTCCCAGTTTGGCCTGGATCGTCTCTCTTTTTTCCACTGTTGGGTCGATTTCGACTCCCTTTTTCTTCTTGTATTTCACTGCAGATGTCTGGGCTTTTGTTGGATGGGTGACTTTTTCGGTCGACCCCGCCGGCGGCCCTTTTTGCCGCCCGCGGTGTCGACCCTTATGTCCCCCACCCATACCTCGACTCTTAATAACTGCAGGGGCGGGTGATTTGACATATCACTGCCTCAGCATATGTAATTTATTTATTCACCAGATAATCACAATTATTCTTTCACTGGTGTTCACTGTCTGTCGTTTATGAAATATTATATTTAAGTTGTACATATTTTTCGTGATTTTTTAATTCTCATTATACGCATCATGATTATTCAATTACAATTATGATTTTTGTATCATGTTTTTTTGAATCATGCTGCTTGGCTTTTAGATGTCGACTGTGTGTTCGATATCGAATTAGGTAATTTATATAGATCGTTTATCTATTAAGGCATGGATCTATTTATGCTCCGGTGACTTCTTAATTTTAAATCTAATCATTATGAGCATTCACTAACGGGTAGGCGTATTCAATTACGTCGTCCGGATCATCGATTCTGAACACATAGTCGACATCTGACTATTATCATTAAAAATATATATGAAATTTTATTGCTAAATTAGTGTTGATATTGTCTATATTCTTTATATTCTTTACATATATATGTGTATATTTTTATATAATGTACAACACATCATGTTATTTATTCTTTTCTGTTTCACAGTCACTTTATGGCATATGATATTTGGTCCATAATTATATGGTCCTTGGGGGCACTTTTTTTGTTTCGGCCGTGGTCAGTGGGGACGGGCTAGAGCAACCATTTGGTTACTCATGTGCTCCGCCCCGCCCCCACTCACACACGGCTGACTTTATGTATTATTTGGCACGTGCACATGAAGTGATTTGCTGTGTCCAGGCGCAGTTGTAATTTTGTGAGACTCAATATGGATACGTCCGGTGTCCCTTTTGGCATTTTGTTACAGTCAGCGACATGTTTGTGGCATTTTCTGTCTCCCTATCTATATACTACCGGTTGCGGGTCACCTGCGTTCCACAGGGCCGCGGATTGCGCATGCGCTGCTCGGCGCCATCTGGACGCGCTCCATGACGTCATATTTTCGCGCTTGCGCGATGACGTGGATGCGCCGAGAGATGGCGTCGAGCATCATGGAGCATCCCGCGCCCAGACATGTGGACCACAGGTGTACCATATGGAGGTAATTTCCCCCTTACCCACCCACTTCTCCCTATATATACCCTGTCTACATATCATCTCATACCTCCTGACGAAGCCGTAGGGCGAAACGCGCGTCGAGGTTGTGCGCTCAGGGTCCCCACGCCCACTCACCACCATGTCTTCAGGTACGTTCTACACTGATATCTCCTTGTCCTAACTCCTGCTAGTGACTTTGCACGTATCCATAGTGAGTCTCTCCATGCATCCTTGGTAACTACTGTTTACATTGTGATCTCCATTAGAGAATTTCACTTCCATGGTCTGCTGTTTTACGGTTTTAATGCCATGTGTGGATACGCTGTGCCTTTCCCCTGCCATCAACAGGGTTTATTGCATTATTTGTTTGTAGATATTGTGTAGAACCTTCATATTGGGCCATTTTGGTCACCTTTAAACGCACAATAGCACTTTATTTTGGTACCTGTTAATGTGTCATTATTCATAGACACTTTGGTGAACTGTGGCGCCTGTGACCCTGTGCTTCTCCGTATTCTTGCAACTCTGTAGTAGCTCCATCTTTTGTATTTTATTAATAAATTTACATTTTTTATACCATTCTCCACTTGTTAGTTTTGGTTTACCTTAGATGTCATACAAGTGGTATTTGCAAACTGTCTAGTCGACAGGTGGCCTTTTGTAGGTTAATAGAGATAGTGCACACACATACTCAATGCAAGGAGTCATCATCCATTACATGTCATTAAGGCGATTCCTGTGGGTGAATATATCAGGGCCCTGAGGAACTGCAGCTCCACTTCTTCCTTTGAAGAAGAATGTTCTATGATAGATAAGAGGTTAAAGAATAGAACTTATACAGATTGGATGCTCCAGAGAAGTAAAAATATAGCACTGCAGAAAACTAGATTCCATATGCTCTTTGGTCACAAGGACGGGACAAAGTGCAGTAAAGATCGTGTGAATGGTGGGAATGATCAGGGCGACGGGGAGTTGGACTCTATCCCTACCTTAACTTTAACATTCAGCAAACAATTTGGCAAAGTACGGAATATAGTGAATAGCTGTTTGCCAATTCTATATGACGATGAGATATTGTATGATGCATTAAAATCGGGATGTCATATAGTGTCAAGGAAGGCCCCTACCTTGTCCAACACCCTGTCGCCCTCATTATTCTCATCCAAAAAGAACACCAACAAGAAAAACAACTGGTTGAGTTATAGGGGTTTCACCAAATGTGGTGGTAGCCCTTGTAAAACATGCAATTATGTTGTTCCAACACAAACTTTTGAGAATTTTGACCATTCTTCCATTTTTTCGATCAAAAGTTACATAAACTGTAATATAACCACTGGTGTGGTGTATGTCATCCGTTGTACAGAATGTGACCTCATGTGTGTTGGAAGTACCATACGCAAACTTAAAAATAGAATATTGGAGCACCTTAATTACATTACAAATCCCACTGCCATCAATATTTCCAATGCAGCAAGACATTTTGTACAGGTTCATGCCCGCAGGACAAAGGGTTTTTGTGCTTTTGCAGTGGAAAAGGTACTTGCACCACTGCGGGGTGGTGACCACCGCAAAAAAAATCCTCCTGTGAGGAGGAGGTGGAGGAGGAGGCTGCAGACCTTAGGCATAGCCATGTTGGTGGTGGTAGTTGTAGTGGCCCCCGTAGCCGCCCTATTTGGGGCAGAAATAGTGGCAGTCAGAAAAGAGTAGAGAAGGGGACGAACCCACCATGATATACCACAGTCTGATAGAAGTGAAAAGGAGGGTGATAATTGTGTGGAGCCAGAAGGACCTTGGAGACAGATCAGGGTGCTGAGGAGGAGGCAACATCACAGGAGGAGGGTGATGGCGGCAGCAATAAAGAGCAGAGGCCACTCCCTCCCAATAAACAGTCAGGGCCAGGTTCAGGTGATTCTGCTGATGCAGTGGGTGGGTTGGCCCCAAAATATGGCAGAGCTAAGCCCAGCTCGGGTGCCTCTACCTCTGCGTGAGTATCTCCAATCTGGCAGTTTTTCTCCACACTGCCAAAAGAAAAAAGCATTGCCTTGTGCAATCTGTGCAAGAGTAAAACAGAATGTGGGCAGGCAAATGTAGGCACCACAGCTCTAATAAACCACATGAAGGGGCATCACCTCATCGCGTGAGCAAACAAAGGTGGCAGCCAACCACCGCAGCAGGAATTCCCTCCTTCTCCCTGTCCAGCTTGCGGCAGCCAGGGCACATCCACGTACACAATCTTTTACATCGTCATCATCCCTTTCCGCTTCTCCCGCTCAGACTTCTCCTCCTCCTCTGCTCCATCGTCAGCCATCGATAATGAAATGTGTGGCCAGGAAACAACTCTACTTGCCCAGCAATCTGATGGTGCGAAAGCTCGCAAGCTTAATTCCCACTTGGCCAAGTTGCTGGTGGTGCAGTTCCTGCTGTACCATTTAGTTGAGACTGCTGCCTTTAGGGAGCAAATGGCATGCACTCAGCCGGCATTATTTCTCCAAAAAAGCCATCCCTGCTTTATACTCTCACTACCCCTCCTTCCTATTACATGTGTCAGGTCAGGCGTTGCCACACCATGTTAGAGCTGATCAGCCTGGGAGAGAGTAGCCACACCAGTGAGTAGTTGCTCAAATACATCAAGTAAAAAACACCCTGTTGGCTGTCACGCCGCTGACTCGAACTGGGCAAGGTGGTCAACGATTATGGGTGCAACATCGTGGCCGCCCTGAACCTGGGCGAAGTAACAAATGCTCCCTGCATGGCACACGTCATCAACCTAGTGGTGCAGCACTTTCTAAATGAGTACACTTGCTTGTGCAAGATGCTGGAAAAGTCCAGGAGACTG